>NC_090884.1:8033273-8035773 GCF_036669925.1 Montipora capricornis | reverse complement strand
AGACTCCAGAAAAGTAGGATTGACGTCCTTGGTTTGTTTGTAATTCCATCTTCCCAATATGTTAGTACTTGGGCTAGAGATCTGTTTTATTAAATACATGGCGTTATTCGTTTTGCGTTCATAGAGGGCGCAATAACGACTTGAAGTAGCGGAGAAGAACGTTTATCAAAACATGGGAGCAAAGCAATGGAGTTTTCTAATGCTCTGGTCGCTTGTACTGGTGTTGGCGGCTGAGGAATTTAAATGTAAGTACTTGAAAAAACGTATGCGCCTGTGGTTGTAAAGTAGCTTCACTGGAAAACTTGATCTATAATTTTCTTTGCATTTTGCTTGGAAGACTTGCGCGCAGCTGTAATTAAGAGTTCACCCTTGCTATTTCAAGTTTTGTCTTTAAATTGACACTTATCCAGAGATTACTCTTGTCGCCGAAATTGTGTATATCTTATAAATGACAGATTATCATACAATTGTAAAATATCTTGAAGGTGTCAAACATACGAACTTTTGTTAGAGGATTCGCAACATCAGTTGCCGGTCCGGCGAAACGTATCAAAAGACAAGAAAATGGGTATTCGGTAAGTAAATTGTATCAAGAGATTGAACGCATTTTTTTTTTTTTGTAAGGAAACGCTCTCCTTACGTAACAGGTTAGTTTTCTCTGCTTTGCGAAGGACACGCGTATCGTGGAAATGTACTGAAATGTACTAAACTTTTGTCAATTGTTTTACAAGCAACAGGAAGTTTACCTGATCGCCGGAGAAACCTCTCTGACATCATTTTCTACAATCTCTTTACAATGTGGCCAATGATAATCAAACCTACTTGTGTTTTTTAGGCTGCTGCGGTTAGATATTTCATTTTGTTAACTGTTTTTTACAAATCCTTCTCCCTATTAGATTTCTTACTGAATTTCCATATCGCAAAATTTGGCTTCTAACTGCTTATCAAAATGCCGTTTGGTCCGTAAATTTCAAAATTGTAATCATTACCCTGGCGCCGGTGGCTCTTTAATACTCGAAAGAGAGATCAAGCCACTTCTAATGGTGAAAGATGAAAAAATTGATTAAAACGGGGCATAATTGCACTTTCCACAATTCATATCTTAAACAGTGATAAACAAGAGAAAATTGCTATTAGTTTAGTCCACGAATTTTCGAGATATTAGATAAGAAATTGTCTGGATGTATGAGAATCTTGCGATAACTCAAAATCAAATATGCAAAGGGTTGTTAATTCATGCACGAAATAATTTAGCTATCTCTGAGCGCCATTAAACTTCTTTCAGTTTAGTTTCTTTTTCCTTTGAATTTTTCATTTCGCTTAAATGTTGAAAAAGCCCGTTTATTATTCTCGAGTCTACCACTTATGTTTCACTTACTATACTATACAGACTGTAAACATTGTTTTAACGAACGCACGTAGCGGTACAGCTTTAGACACGGAAAGTACCGTAAGCAGTTTGTCTCTTGCACTTGTAATTATTGTTCTCAATAGGGACTAGGAGACCGACGTTTGAAATATTTAATATGTTCACAGGCTGGCTTTTTATACCACTCACTTGTAATGTTACAAAAAGTTCCTGCAATCAGCATCCTTGGACTGGTTTTAGCCTTAAATTCCGAAAATATTATTTTTTGCAATTCAATGATGTAACATAAGGAAATTTTTAAAAACATTTACATGCGTTTTAGAATTCTGAATTATTATAATTAAGCAGTGAAGAATAGCAGCTGGAATCTTGGACCACGTTTGTGCGATAGAACAACTGTGATAAAGGAAAAATGTCGACGGAGAAGATTAGAGAGATCGAGAATCACGTTTTCGGCAAACAGCAAACGGCAGACTAAAAATTGCGTTTTGCTAAAAAATGGAAGAAACCCGTTTCATCTTGCGCGTTAGCAGGGGGTATAGAATAACATAATTTTCATGCTTTTATGACAAGCAGCAGCCTACTGTTTCGCGTTTGCCGAAAAAGAATTTGATATATCATGATTCTCACTCCAAATGAAATGAATTGGAATGTTACAATAATTTGCCTGTGTTCAAACTGAAAATGTCGTGATGTACGTTGCACATAATGATGGGAGGTAGCATTGAAAACGAAGAACTCGAAAACTGAGACCTCGAAAACTGACGCACAATTTAAGTTTAATTGTACATTTGTAGTACAATGGTGAATTTTAATAACAATTTAGCGAGAAAAACTTCCCTCCACTTCTTGTTGTTGTTGTTGGTCAGTAAAAACGAAGTACTGCGGACTGCGGACCGGGTATAAAACGAGGAACAGTGGCCTGTTTCTCAAAAGTCCCGAAAGTTTTCGGGCCTATTTCGGGTGCCACAATTCCCTTTATATCTTTCCAACGCCGAGGTTCTAAGTCATCAAACTTCGCAATCCCCTTAGTTTTTCACAGGCATTCTGAAAACATGTTAAAAGGATCAGCTTTTCAAAATAAGCAGATTGCAGTTTGATAACTGGCTTTTCGGGCCCGAAAAGTTCTCG
>NC_090884.1:8020773-8025773 GCF_036669925.1 Montipora capricornis | reverse complement strand
GACGGCGATGAGGTCACGTGAAAACCTCCTTATGAGACTAAAACAATTTTCACCTCATTGTCGGTGAAAGTGGTATCTGTTATGGTTCAATTTTATTAAAACCAGTTCAATTTTAATTTTCTTTTGTTTCAGATTATGATAATGAATATTAGAGAAAGAAAACTCAAAATTGAACTGGTTTGAAAAAAAGTTTAAACCAAGAAAAATTTTAAACACAACATATCCACCAATATATCTGCGACCGTGAATAATTTTTTAATATTCAACTAATTTCCCGTGGTCGTTCCAGTCAAACCGCGAATAAAAGTTGAAAAATACTGAACAAAAACAATAGTTTTTGCCTTACCGTTCTGCTTTTAAGAAGATAACCCATTCGCATGTAGGACAGCTGTTTTTCCAAAGTAAACAAAGATATTTAGTTCTATCTTTCATTTATATTACCACTAACATTTTTTTTCTGGATCAATCTAGAGCAACCTCTATTGATTTGTTGTTGTAAATACGTAGTTGATCAGAGGCCAGTTTTACCTCTTTCATTATTCTTTGTTTTTTCTTGTCTTTTTTGGTGCAGATAATTGCATTCGGAAAATTTGAACTAATTGACCATAGATGTTCTTAAAGCCAGTCACTTGTCGCGGCAAATTCATCAAATAAGTTGGGCTCTTGCAATCGAGAGCGCTAACGAAAACCTGCGTGGCAAAAGCGTCAATTAAACGACACAGCTTTTCAAGCGTTTATTTCTGCATATTATTTTGAGATTTTATTGCTTTGTTATCGTTGTTCTTTAATTAATCCCAAGTTTCTTTTGATAATGTGAGAACATTCAGTACTTTCTCCCCTCTTGCACTGAGCTTTGAACGCTTCACGCTTACTGAAAATGAGGTAAAGTGAACTTGCAGCAGCCTTTTGAGTGGGACCCAAACTCAAACGGAAAATAGTTATCGGCAATTTCAGTATTGAATAGATTGTTTTTTGTATAGTTTTTCAAAGGAGAAGAAGGAAAAAAACCCCTGCGCGGTAACATATTCCTGTAAATCGATTGACATACGCACTAAGTTAACAAGCTCTACATCCACTCAATAGGTTAAGTCCCCATTTAAGCGTAAGTCAAGCATTAGGTTTGGAGATGAGTGGTGTTTGCTGTGTTCGTAATCCAAATATTGCTGGTCTTATCTTAGGCCACATGCAGTATTAAACGGCTCGCGATGTTAATAAACATGGGTTGTATGGGAAGGACTACTATGTATTTATAGTCCATATCCCCCTAGAAGACTTGAAATTCTAACCATTCATTCATGGAAAACATAAATTCATTTGACTTCCAAATAGACTGGTGAAAAGCAAATTGTCAACGGTTTCTCAGTGGGAGCTTTGGTGATCTTTTCCCCTTTTTTCTCCGGTATTTGTTTTACGAGTCTCCTCCATTCATTGTATTGTTTATCCTACCGTGTTTTTTTTTTTTCCGGCTGTTTTTCCTTTTCGTCCTGTTTTGTTGATTATTTTCTCAGCTTCTTCTTTATGTTGTGTAGCGGTTATTTAGTAAGTGGGAGGTCCGACTTTCTGCCCGATAAAAAGCGTGCTTTCCAGGCATTTTTTTTTTGGTCGATGGAGTTTTTTAATATTATAATACCACGTCTTCATAAACTCGATTTATCGTTTTTTCAATAATAACGATGCAGTTTTTAATATGGTCCTTACCCTGAAGTTGCTTTTGCCATCAGATTAAAAGTTGAACTAAGATAATTAAATTTGTTGAATTAATTGTTAGAATGGAACAGTAGAAAAAAATATAATATAAAAACCAGGAATAACAGGAAGTTACCAGTGGCGGGTGTGATAATTTTTGTTTTCCCTTTAATAAGTGTAGATTATCGGCTTCCTTGGTGAAGTGTTATGGAATTATGTTTTTTTAGTAACACAGTATATCAATGAGACATATGTTTTTCCCCACCGAAAGCGCCGATGTAATACGTCAGCGGTATCACTCCTGTACATTGGTTTATTATGGTATAACAGCGGTGTTGTCGTAAAAGGTAACAGGGCCGATTAGAATATTCCGCGGAAAATCTTAATTCGCTCTTTTTTGGTCGTCCCGAAATTCAATTCCATTTTTCCCCAGGCACCTCCGCGTGTCTGGTTACTCAAAATTAAAAATTAACTCATGTCTGAGATCTCGATGTCTTTCTATTTTCAGGATGAGCAAAAGTCAAGTATTGGACAAGCAACGGTTTGGATAAGACAGGTCTGTTTAAATACACAGCACTTCGAGAGAGAAAACGGGCACGGCAAATTAAAATATTAGGGAGCTTACGAAACGACGACGCCAGACGGCAACGACGACGCCTACAAAACAATAGGTTTTTAGGTTTAGCAAAAACAATGGTTCTGCCACGCTCCGCACGTGCGGTTTTACATTTTTGGTGCCATTTCTTTCCGTCAAGAGTCCTAAATGACGACGTGAAATGACCAAATTCAAGGTTCGGTGGAGGACGTTAGCACATGACGAGGAATTTTCAGTTCTCTCTCTTTACGCTTCCCGCCCACTCACTACCAGTTTTTATTCCTTAACAGTTACTACACATTTTTAACGCGAACCGACATGAAATAGTTTCGTAGTGATTATGAATAACGCGAACTTCCGTATTTTTTAAATGAAGTCCCCGTAGTCCGTCGTCGTCCTCGTTTCGTAACCTCCCGGTAATGAAGCCGCGCCACGGCCTACGGCCATGCCAATCTTCATAAACAATCATTGATCAAAAGAGGAATCATGCTGCAAACGGACGGCATGCGTTTAAATACTTTTTTTTTTTTTTTCGCTGCATTCTGCAAAAACACGCGCTGAGTGTTCTCTTAATTAGGACAAAGGTCGCTAAAATATACGTTTTAAGTAAAACTTGAATAAAAATCAAGAAAATTGTAGCGACGACGAACGGCTTGGGCAAACGCAACAAACACCATTGTTAAATGGATGAATCATGCTGCATGCACGTGTGGCGCGTGCTTTGAGTACTTTTCTATGCCGTACTTTGAAACAAAGACGTCTGATTGCAACGCCACAAACATCATAATTATATTATTGGTTAATGAAGAAACATGTTCGTGCTGCAAGTGTGGCACATCGGCACTTTCATATCTTTCTTTGGCCACACTCTTCGCAAAACAACAACGTGAACTAAATTAACAAATGTAATATGTTGCTTTTAAATTAATTGTAAGTCTTTCTTCTCTGTGCGTACTTCCAACCGTCCAGCACCAATCCAGTTGTAGGAAACTTAATTCACTCGTAGTGAACAACGAGAAGACGATAGAGTAATCGCAAAATAACCCCAAAATAATTTTTTTCGCTAAAATGAATCTTTGCACTTGTTCGAACGCATTGCGGCCATTTTCTTCATTTTTCTTAATAAATCTTGCCCTTTCATAGGCTTCGAAAGTTGTTGAAAATCCAAGCATTTCTTTTATTCCACGACCGAGTCAGAAGGGGAGTGGGTCTATTCCTGATTTGACCGGCACAAACTGATTTACATTGCATTAACTCTTTGTAAAAATGCATGCAAAGTAGATTGTGACTTCAAAATTAGGAATAGACGCACTCCCCTTCTGAACTCGGTCGTGAACAAAAGATGCTTGGATTTTCGCAACTTTCGAAGCCTATAAAATGGCAGGATTTGTTATAAAAATTGAAAAATGACCGCTATGCGCTTCGAACAGGTGCAAAGATTCATTTTAGTGAAAAAATATTTCTGGTTTAAGGGGCACTTTAATGCAGCGTAAAATATATTTTGAAGTATATGTAATTCGCAAATGATGCCCTCAGCCAATTCAGGATTAATTTCACGCGCATTTTCAAAGTTTTCACAATTTTGGAAAACAAATGACAGTCCAACATGTTTCCTATTTCGGTTAAAGTTCAATTCCTAAATCGTTGCTGTCAACAGAAAATAGCGCTTTAAAATGTAATTTCTTTTTTTTGGACAAAAAAATAGTTAGGCTGGAAGAAGATTCTCTTGTAACTTCGCTGGCTCTGGACAAGCAACTTTTACAACACAATCAGGATCAAGTAATCTTGATAAGGAAAACTGCCCTCCGTCTCGGCCCATCAGCATTCAGTAATTGTTGCCCCGTATGTGATAACTGTTTTTTAAATCAATGTTTTGAGGCGTTGGCGTAGCCGTTTTGTCGTGTGCTAACATTCCCTTGTTTTTCTTCAGAATGAGGCAAAAGAAAATGTTCGTAAACGCGTGCCGCACGTGCCACATGATTCCTGTTTTAAACGATGGTTGCGGTCACACTTGAGAGAAACACTGTCTAACACTGGTGTTGACACTACTCTAATGTCAACTCTCTGTTGTTTAAATCCCTAGGGGAACACTGAAAAATCGAGCTTGATTTATCACTAGTGTTCACTCCGTAAATTGAGACCGAAACCAATGATGTTTTTGAGGCGTTTGACTGAGCCGATGTCGTAGTTTTGTATTCAACATACTTTTCTTGCTTCTTTTTAAGGTCCACGTATTCTTTTTGAATTTAGAGTAAGCCAACGTAGAAAAAAACAAAACAAAAATACTGTCAATATGTTTATATAATGAAAAATCAGTCCGCATAGTCAAAAGAACTTTTGATCTGTCGTTTGTGTTCAGCAATGGCACGATCCTTGGCTAACTTGGATCCTTCGAAGTACGAAGGCCTCCGTTCTGTCAACACCAAGCCAGATTTTGTTATTGGAAAACCAGGACATGGTCCTTCATAACAGGTAGTTTTTCATTTTTGAGTTTGGTGAAGTACTATCAAAGGCCACTCCAATATCGAGTGTAATATTGTCTGGCCCCAGTTGTTCAAAGGTCGTATAACTTTCTACAGGGAATGAGTTCACAACCAGAGTATAAAATGACTTCATGCATGTCGAACGTCGGCCAAATTCTCGTACAAAACCGTCGCCATTACTGAATTGGGATTTGAGCGTTGCATGCTATGCACAGTTACTTGAGGAAATACTGAAA
>NC_090884.1:8009059-8016648 GCF_036669925.1 Montipora capricornis | reverse complement strand
TTTTTAACAAGCATGACCGTAACAGAATTCACATATTTTCTTCGTCCAACGGCAATCTTTTTCCCCAACCTGGTCATCTTTCCATGTTGTTTTGAGAAATTTGAGCAACAATTTTTTCAAATCTTTAAAAAATTTCAATCAAGAGATTTGGTGGTTTGTTTGTCGTCCTGGCCATGCCTAACAAAATAACAACAGAATGCGTGCCGGCTTGAATTCCGTGAAACACTGGAAAGGGCGACAGCGGAGAGAATACTGATCACACTCGAATAACCAATCAAATTCCCACACCGGAATTATCAGAATTTAAACAAAAACACCCCCTTAGGGAACCGAAAAAGTAAAGTGTTTTAAAAAAAAAAAAAAACGTGTCCCCCCCGTTCACTTTCATGGTCCCAACGCTGAGGACTTGGAATGGTGCTGTATATCAGAGACTCAGGCAGGCAGAGCTGAAATTAACCCAAAACATTGAATAATATAATAAGGATAATAATAATAACAATAATAATAATAATAAAATAATAACTAATAATAAGATAAGGAATTAACGTGATAATAAAACAGATGCCCTAAAAAATCAAGAGATTGAACAAACGAACTTACCTTGGCCAACTAAACGCGTCCTTAAAATATCAGAGTTTCAGTTCTGTGTTTACAACACGCAGGATCAAAGGATGAAGTTTCAGGCCGAAACCTCGAGTTTGTGAATCAGCAAGACGTTGGTGTTTTATATTTACATCAAGTGTTGATCTAAGTGGATGCCGATTATTAAAATTTGCCAGCGTCCCAATTGGTTGCGCCCCCTGCCGTTTTGGGGGGGCCGCGCGCTTCTTTTTGAGTACCTGTCCCGTTGCAACGCCAGCCGGCGACGAGAAGGAAAAGTCCACAGGGGGGGGGGGGGGGGAAGGCCAAATGGGCAAACACCTTCATCAATCCGTTTTGAATTTTTGTTGAAACGATGTTGATCGCCTGGGATGGCAAAAGGTTTTTCAACACAACCATCAACATTTGATTTAAAAAAAAAAAAAAGCTGCATTCTGTGGCGTGGTCCGATATATTTAGCCGGCGATTGTTACTATGGAATACGGACATGTATACGGCCTCGTTTGAGATGATCGATTAATGGCGCACCTGCATACAAACAATTAGGAGCCAAACCGGGCAAGAAGAACACTTCCCGTGCCAGGACAGTGGGTCTCCCAGATTTTTATACTAATCATTTTTTAATGAAGAAAAGATACTTAGCTATGTAAATGTGGTTATGTGAGACAAGTTAAAAGGGAAAACAGCTCACTACCAGTTGCCGTCCCCGTCTCAAAACCTTGCGTGCTTAAAACTCCCAATGTTGAAAGAGCAGGGGCCGCGGAGACGAGGGGCTGGAGAACTAACCCCCCCCCCCCCCCCCATCACTTTTTTCTTACGGTGTTCTTTTCGGATTAATCAAAGACTTAGTAAATTTTACACTACTCGTACATATACCAAGACCTAACCACCCCCCTCCCCCTTCATTCAACATCCATTAAAGATGTTTCAACACTAGGGAGCAAAACGGTTTCGCCATGGCTGTTCAACAAAGGCGAACGGATGTTGAAGCAAATGTTGAAGCTGTTTGTCGGTGCCTAATGGCTATTTTCGGGTGTTATCGCGATTCTAATGGTAAACTTCAAATGGGCAGGGGTTTAAATGGTTGATCTCAATCTCCACTCCGACTAATGACTAAATTTAAATCCATGTTTGCAATAATTTTGTTCGACAATAGCCCTTTTCACGGTTAGTTTTTCTCGTTGGTATTACAATGTAATCTAGCATGTATGTGAGGCAATTTCGGGCCAGTTTTTGTAGTTTTAAACCCGAATGCCTCGCACCCACGTTAGATTACATTGCAATGCAAATGAGCAAAACTAACCGTGTAAGGGCTATTCTTTTCAAAAAAGTGTTTTTTATCGAAAAATTGTATTTAAAAAATCACTTTTTTTTTTTCACTTTCAATGAACAATTGTTTTGGTTTTCAAATTCCTTGGCGCCTCCATCTTCAATAATTGTGACTTGTTTTGGTTCCTTATTGCTTTCGCACAAAAAAGCTTTTGTTTGGAACGATAGGGCCAACCATAACACGTCACAATTATTCAAGATGGCGGCTCCCAAATTGAAATTTCGGATACAAACGCTTTCATTGGAAGAAGTTCGAAGTTGAAAGTTCTTTTCTTTTCCTAGCACAATCAAGTCTACTAGACGCCACAAGCTTACTTATTTCCAACCTCAAACAAATGTTTGAGCTTTTAGTTATTCTTTTTTTCCTAGACCCCGTTACGGAGTTGGAATTTGCTCTCAAACAGTGGTGGGAGATCGTTAAAGGTGCCTAGTCACCCTCCGCAGGCTGTAAACGCTAAGTTCAAGGACGGTGCCTACTAATTCTAATTGTATTTTTGCGCGGTTTACTGAATATGCGGGAAAAGCAGATTTTAAACAAGTGTTATTGAAATCCAAAAAGAAAATTGGGGGAAACCACGCATTTTTCGAAGATAATTAATCCACAAGATATGTAAAAGTTTTAAAAATACAAAGCAAAGTATGGCGTTATTTTCCAAATTGAAGCTCAATTATCTCTGAAAAATGTGTGGTTACCCCCAATTTTCTTTTTGGATACCAAGATCAGTTGCTAAGTTCTGCTCTCTCCGCATAGTTTTGAACCGCGCAAAAATATCCCTGTATTAATAAGCACTTGGCAATAGGAATCCGAGTTTCTCGAGATGCGCAGAAAGTATGCGCAATAACAATAGTAGGCACCTTCCTTAAGTGGAGGTTTTCTTCATATGCGGCACGCATAGACCAATGATGTACTCCATTCAAATCCCCTTTGGGAATAAATTTTTTGTTCCGCGTATCATCGTATCATTCAAAGACCCAGGAAAACGGCTTTGTTGAACATCGATGGTTTGAAACCATTTGAACGCCTTCCCCCCCTCCCCCCCCCCCCCCCCCATATCACTTTTTCAGCCGCCGAAAAACATGTTGAATCGACCGTTTTTCCAACCCCAGAAGTCAAAGTCGTTCTACAAAATCGAACGGAAATGTTGAACAACAATAAAAGCAAGATGACACACGCTAACACCAACGTGGCCCACACATCACGCATGCGCACAACCATTTCACCCAGTCAATTAGCAGCCATGGACAGCTGTTTCAGCCTTTTGGGCCTCATCAGCATGGCGTAGCTAACATACCAAGGCGGGTGTATTTAATACTGAACATTGTTCGATTTCACGTGTCCAGTGTATTTAGCGCTGGGCACTAATCACTGTACAGAAGTCAAATCAACAATAGATTAGTTTTTGAGGGGAGGGGAAAACCAGAGTACCCGGAGAAAACCTCTCGGAGCAGAGGAAAGAACCAACCGACAAACTCAAACAACAGTGGACGCAGAGTCTGCGAATCGAACCCGGGGCACAGTGGTTTGTGGTAAGTGCTCTCATCTCTTAGCCATCCAGACGCATGACGCCAGCAATATCGCGTCATCGCATAAATATAAATTTATGTGTCTGTCCGCTTATTGACAATAAAAATTAGCCAATGAGCGCGGGAGAATTTTTTGCAGTCATTGTAAAATTATATTTTACTCGGAGGGGAGTATTTTTCTGTGTAACCGCATCCCCAAGGGCAACATGAAACCTGAGCTGAACCAAACCAAAGCCATTTATCCTCCGGAAGGCCCCAAACCCAAGGTGTGTGTAACCACAGCCAAAAATAATAATAATAATAATAATAGTAATAAATAATAATATCACTTTATTTGAGTCTCAAGGTTCAATGATTTAGCCGAGCAAGAGTGTTCTATTAATTGGGAGACTACACATCAACTGAAAGCAGAACAAATCAAATCAAATGTTTGTTTTGGAGTTGAGGGGAAAACCGGAGTACCCGAGGAAAAACATCTCGAAGCAAAGTAGAGAACCAACAAACTCAACCCACATGTGGCGTCAAATCCGAGAATCGATCCCGCGCCACATTGGTGGTAGGGCGCCAGTGCTCTCAGCACTGTGCCAACGTTCTTTGCTTTTTCGACACGTTTACTCAGAGCGCGAGCACTCGGCGGTTTCATCATGTGAATGGGCTTTGAAAACGTATACTGTTTACTGCAAATAGGCGGCGTTAACTGCAATTAATCAAAACCCACTCAGACAAGCACATGTAATTTAAGTTTTCGGCTTTATTAAAGATAAAATTCACAAGCGCTTTTAACTATGCCTCAGCTGGCCGGGTTGAAAGGACAAAGATACTTTACCGCGCGTGAAATCTTGTTGAGAAGCTTTTTCCTCTCCACATCACAATTTCTTACCCAATTAACTACGCAAATACAAACTCGAGGATCGAGACAAGTGACCATATTCGAATTCTAAGTATTGGACTGGAATTAGCTTGCAATGGAGGCTAATGCGGGGGGATCTTTTCAAATGCAAATACTTTTTAATATTTTCCCCCGCTTTAGCCTCCATTGCAAGCAAGTTCCAGTCCAATACTGAGAATAACGAACATGGTCTGTTGTTGTGTCCATCCCAAAATCAACTTCGCGTAGCGGTTTGGTCTTGAGCAAGCCACAAAATATTTCTGTCCAATCTATTGAATTTCACCAATAAAATGCCAAGGTCTTCAAATTTGTTCTGAAAAACACCGCGGTTTGTTTTCACTTCAGCAAGGCTTTTTCCTTTGTTGCCCACTGGATAACATAAACGGACAAAATTAATTCCAGCCCAATTAATTATACTATTCCCTTGGAGATTTTGTTTTAAAATGCTAATGGTTGCGCTAAGTATTGAGGAGATAGTATTGTGCATCTGGCACGGGAAGACGAGACGATTGGGCGGAAAGCCGGACTGAAAGGTTGTTCATTTCCACCTGTTTTTAGTTCACGATTCTGGTGGTGAACGGACAGAGTTGTAAGAGTTGAAAAACGTCAACGGCTCCTACGCCAAATATAGAAGGATGAATGGCCTCTCTTCCTATCTAATTTATTAATCCATTTTTGCGAAGTGTTTTCAAACTGTTGATCGTTTCAAATCGCACGGAAAGACTCCAGAAAAGTAGGATTGACGTCCTTGGTTTGTTTGTAATTCCATCTTCCCAATATGTTAGTACTTGGGCTAGAGATCTGTTTTATTAAATACATGGCGTTATTCGTTTTGCGTTCATAGAGGGCGCAATAACGACTTGAAGTAGCGGAGAAGAACGTTTATCAAAACATGGGAGCAAAGCAATGGAGTTTTCTAATGCTCTGGTCGCTTGTACTGGTGTTGGCGGCTGAGGAATTCAAATGTAAGTACTTGAAAAAACGTATGCGCCTGTGGTTGTAAAGTAGCTTCACTGGAAAACTTGATCTATAATTTTCTTTGCATTTTGCTTGGAAGACTTGCGCGCAGCTGTAATTAAGAGTTCACCCTTGCTATTTCAAGTTTTGTCTTTAAATTGACACTTATCCAGAGATTACTCTTGTCGCCGAAATTGTGTATATCTTATAAATGACAGATTATCATACAATTGTAAAATATCTTGAAGGTGTCAAACATACGAACTTTTGTTAGAGGATTCGCAACATCAGTTGCCGGTCCGGCGAAACGTATCAAAAGACAAGAAAATGGGTATTCGGTAAGTAAATTGTATCAAGAGATTGAACGCATTTTTTTTTTTTTTGTAAGGAAACGCTCTCCTTACGTAACAGGTTAGTTTTCTCTGCTTTGCGAAGGACACGCGTATCGTGGAAATGTACTGAAATGTACTAAACTTTTGTCAATTGTTTTACAAGCAACAGGAAGTTTACCTGATCGCCGGAGAAACCTCTCTGACATCATTTTCTACAATCTCTTTACAATGTGGCCAATGATAATCAAACCTACTTGTGTTTTTTAGGCTGCTGCGGTTAGATATTTCATTTTGTTAACTGTTTTTTACAAATCCTTCTCCCTATTAGATTTCTTACTGAATTTCCATATCGCAAAATTTGGCTTCTAACTGCTTATCAAAATGCCGTTTGGTCCGTAAATTTCAAAATTGTAATCATTACCCTGGCGCCGGTGGCTCTTTAATACTCGAAAGAGAGATCAAGCCACTTCTAATGGTGAAAGATGAAAAAATTGATTAAAACGGGGCATAATTGCACTTTCCACAATTCATATCTTAAACAGTGATAAACAAGAGAAAATTGCTATTAGTTTAGTCCACGAATTTTCGAGATATTAGATAAGAAATTGTCTGGATGTATGAGAATCTTGCGATAACTCAAAATCAAATATGCAAAGGGTTGTTAATTCATGCACGAAATAATTTAGCTATCTCTGAGCGCCATTAAACTTCTTTCAGTTTAGTTTCTTTTTCCTTTGAATTTTTCATTTCGCTTAAATGTTGAAAAAGCCCGTTTATTATTCTCGAGTCTACCACTTATGTTTCACTTACTATACTATACAGACTGTAAACATTGTTTTAACGAACGCACGTAGCGGTACAGCTTTAGACACGGAAAGTACCGTAAGCAGTTTGTCTCTTGCACTTGTAATTATTGTTCTCAATAGGGACTAGGAGACCGACGTTTGAAATATTTAATATGTTCACAGGCTGGCTTTTTATACCACTCACTTGTAATGTTACAAAAAGTTCCTGCAATCAGCATCCTTGGACTGGTTTTAGCCTTAAATTCCGAAAATATTATTTTTTGCAATTCAATGATGTAACATAAGGAAATTTTTAAAAACATTTACATGCGTTTTAGAATTCTGAATTATTATAATTAAGCAGTGAAGAATAGCAGCTGGAATCTTGGACCACGTTTGTGCGATAGAACAACTGTGATAAAGGAAAAATGTCGACGGAGAAGATTAGAGAGATCGAGAATCACGTTTTCGGCAAACAGCAAACGGCAGACTAAAAATTGCGTTTTGCTAAAAAATGGAAGAAACCCGTTTCATCTTGCGCGTTAGCAGGGGGTATAGAATAACATAATTTTCATGCTTTTATGACAAGCAGCAGCCTACTGTTTCGCGTTTGCCGAAAAAGAATTTGATATATCATGATTCTCACTCCAAATGAAATGAATTGGAATGTTACAATAATTTGCCTGTGTTCAAACTGAAAATGTCGTGATGTACGTTGCACATAATGATGGGAGGTAGCATTGAAAACGAAGAACTCGAAAACTGAGACCTCGAAAACTGACGCACAATTTAAGTTTAATTGTACATTTGTAGTACAATGGTGAATTTTAATAACAATTTAGCGAGAAAAACTTCCCTCCACTTCTTGTTGTTGTTGTTGGTCAGTAAAAACGAAGTACTGCGGACTGCGGACCGGGTATAAAACGAGGAACAGTGACCTGTTTCTCAAAAGTCCCGAAAGTTTTCGGGCCTATTTCGGGTGCCACAATTCCCTTTATATCTTCGCAACGCCGAGGTTCTAAGTCATCAAACTTCGCAATCCCCTTAGTTTTTCACAGGCATTCTGAAAACATGTTAAAAGGATCAGCTTTTCAAAATAAGCAGATTGCAGTTTGATAACTGGCTTTTCGGGCCCGAAAAGTTCTCGGGAATTTCGAGAAACATGCAGGCCCC
>NC_090884.1:7986559-8001559 GCF_036669925.1 Montipora capricornis | reverse complement strand
GAGGTCACGTGAAAACCTCCTTATGAGACTAAAACAATTTTTCACCTCATTGTCGGTGAAAGTGGTATCTGTTATGGTTCAATTTTATTAAAACCAGTTCAATTTTAATTTTCTTTTGTTTCAGATTATGATAATGAATATTAGAGAAAGAAAACTCAAAATTGAACTGGTTTGAAAAAAAGTTTAAACCAAGAAAAATTTTAAACACAACATATCCACCAATATATCTGCGACCGTGAATAATTTTTTAATATTCAACTAATTTCCCGTGGTCGTTCCAGTCAAACCGCGAATAAAAGTTGAAAAATACTGAACAAAAACAATAGTTTTGCCTTACCGTTCTGCTTTTAAGAAGATAACCCATTCGCATGTAGGACAGCTGTTTTTCCAAAGTAAACAAAGATATTTAGTTCTATCTTTCATTTATATTACCACCAACATTTTTTTTCTGGATCAATCTAGAGCAACCTCTATTGATTTGTTGTTGTAAATACGTAGTTGATCAGAGGCCAGTTTTACCTCTTTCATTATTCTTTGTTTTTTCTTGTCTTTTTTGGTGCAGATAATTGCATTCGGAAAATTTGAACTAATTGACCATAGATGTTCTTAAAGCCAGTCACTTGTCGCGGCAAATTCATCAAATAAGTTGGGCTCTTGCAATCGAGAGCGCTATCGAAAACCTGCGTGGCAAAAGCGTCAATTAAACGACACAGCTTTTCAAGCGTTTATTTCTGCATATTATTTTGAGATTTTATTGCTTTGTTATCGTTGTTCTTTAATTAATCCCAAGTTTCTTTTGATAATGTGAGAACATTCAGTACTTTCTCCCCTCTTGCACTGAGCTTTGAACGCTTCACGCTTACTGAAAATGAGGTAAAGTGAACTTGCAGCAGCCTTTTTGAGTGGGACCCAAACTCAAACGGAAAATAGTTATCGGCAATTTCAGTATTGAATAGATTGTTTTTTGTATAGTTTTTCAAAGGAGAAGAAGGAAAAAAAACCCCTGCGCGGTAACATATTCCTGTAAATCGATTGACATACGCACTAAGTTAACAAGCTCTACATCCACTCAATAGGTTAAGTCCCCATTTAAGCGTAAGTCAAGCATTAGGTTTGGAGATGAGTGGTGTTTGCTGTGTTCGTAATCCAAATATTGCTGGTCTTATCTTAGGCCACATGCAGTATTAAACGGCTCGCGATGTTAATAAACATGGGTTGTATGGGAAGGACTACTATGTATTTATAGTCCATATCACCCTAGAAGACTTGAAATTCTAACCATTTCATTCATGGAAAACATAAATTCATTTGACTCCAAATAGACTGGTGAAAAGCAAATTGTCACGGTTTCTCAGTGGGAGCTTTGGTGATCTTTTCCCTTTCCGGTATTTGTTACGAGTCTCTCCATTCATTTATTGTTTATCCTACCGTTTTTTTTCCGGCTGTTTCTCCTGTTTTGATTATTTTCTCAGCTTCTTCTTTATGTGGTTAGCGGTTATTTAGTAAGTGGGAGGTCCGACTTTCTGCCGATAAAAGCGGCTCCAGGCATTTTTTGGTCGATGGAGTTTTAATATTATAATACCACGTCTTCATAAACTCGATTATCGTTTTTCAATAATAACGATGCAGTTTAATATGGGTCTCCCTGAGTTGCTTTGCCATCAATTAAAAGTTGAACTAAGATAATTAAATTTGTTGAATTAATTGTTAGAATGGAAAAGTAGAAAAAATATATATAAAACCAGGAATAACAGGAAGTTACCAAGTGCGGTGGATAATTTTTGTTTTCTTTAATAAAGTGTATATCGGCTTCTTGGTGAAGTGTATGGATATGTTTTTTAGCAACACAGTATATCAATGAGACATATGTTTTCCTACCGAAGCGCCGATGTAATACGTCAGCGGTATAACTCTGTACATTGTTAGTATGGTATAACAGCGGTTGTCGTAAAAGGTACAGGGCGATTAGAATATTCGCGAAAATCTTAATTCGCTCTTTTGTCGTCCGAAATTCAATTCCATTTTTTCCCCAGGCACCTCCGCGTTCTGGTACTCAAAATTAAAATTAACTCATGTCTGAGATCTCGATTTCTATTTTCAGGATGAGAAAAGTCAAGTATTGACAAGCAACGTTTGGATAAGACAGGTCTGTTAAATACACAGCACTTCGAAGAAAAAACGGCACGGCATTAAAAATATTAGGGAGCTTACGAAACGACGACGCCGACGGCAACGACGACGCTACAAAACAATAGGTTTAGTGAGCAAAAACAATGGTTCTGCACGCTCCGCACGTGCGTTTTACATTTTGGTGCATTTCTTTCCGTCAAGTCCTAAATGACGACGTGAAATGACCAAATTCAAGGTTCTGTGGAGGACGTTAGCACATGACGAGGAATTTTCAGTTCTCTCTCTACGCTTCCAGCCCACTCATACCAGTTTAATTCCTTAACAGTTACTACACATTTTTAACGCGAAACGACATGAAATAGTTTCGTAGTGATATGAATAACGCGAACTCGTATTTTTAAATGAAGTCCCCGTAGCCGTCGTCGTCCTCGTTTCGTAACCTCCCTAATGAAGCCGCGCCACGCCGACGGCCATGCCAATCTTCAAAACATCATTGATCAAAAGAGGAATCATGCTGCACGGCGGCATGCGTTTAAATACTTTTTTTTTCGCTGCATTCTGCAAAAACACGCGATGAGTGTTCTCTTAATTAGGACAAAGGTCGCTAAAATATACGTTTAAGTAAAAACTGAATAAAAAGCAAGAAATTGTAGCGACGACGACGGCTTGGGCAACGCAACAAACACCATTGTTAAAATGAGGAATCATGCTGCACGTGTGGCGCGTGTTTGAGTACTTTTCTATGCCGTACTTTGAAACAAAGACGTCTGATGGCAACGCCACAAACATCATAATTATATTATTGGTTGAATGAAGAAACATGTTCGTGCTGCAAGTGTGGCACGCACTTTCATATATTTCTTTGCCACACTTCGCAAAACAACAACGTGAACTAAATTAACAAATGTAATATTTTGCTTTTAAATTAATTGTAAGTCGTTCTTTCTCTGTGCTTACTTCAAAACCGTCCGCACCAATCCAGTTGTAGGAAACTTACTTCACTCGTATTGAACAACGAGAAGACGATAGAGTAATCGCAAAATAACCCCAAAATAATTTTTTCGCTAAAATGAATCTTTGCACTTGTTCGAAACGCATTGCGGCCATTTTTTCATTTTTCTAATAAATCTTGCCATTTCATAGGCTTCGAAAGTTGTGAAAATCCAAGCATCTTTTATTCACGACCGAGTCAGAAGGGGAGTGGGTCTATTCCTGATTTGACGGCACAAACTGATTTACATTGCATTAACTCTTTGTAAAAATGCATGCAAAGTAGATTGTGACTTCAAATTAGGAATAGACGCACTCCCCTTCTGACTCGGTCGTGAACAAAAGATGCTTGGATTTTCGCAACTTTCGAAGCCTATAAAATGGCAGGATTTGTTAGAAAAATGAAAAAATGACCGCTATGCGCTTCGAACAGGTGCAAAGATTCATTTTAGTGAAAAAAATATTTCGGGTTTAGGGGCACTTTAAGGGCAGCGTAAAATATATTTTGAAGTATATGTAATCGCAATGTGCCCTCATCCAATTAAGGATTAATTTCACGCGCATTTTCAAAGTTTTCACAATTTGGAAAACAAATGACAGTCAACATGTTCCTATTCGGTTAAAGTTCAATTCAATAAATCGTTGCTGTCAACAGAAATAGCGCTTAAAATGTAATTTCTTTTTTGGACAAAAAAATAGTTAGGCTGGAAGAAGATTCTCTTGTAACTTCGCTTGCTCTGGACAAGCAACTGTTAACCAATCAGGATCAAGTAATCCTGATTAAGGAAAACTGCCCTCCGTCTCGGCCAATCAGCATTCAGTAATTTTGCCCCGTATGTGATAACTGTTTTAATCAATGTTTTGAGGCGTTGGCGTAGCCGTTGTCGTTGCTAACATTCCCTGTTGTTTCTTCAGAATGAGGCAAAGAGAAATGTTCGTAAACGCGTGCCGCACGTGCCACATGATTCCTGTTTTAAACGATGGTTGCGGTCACACTTAAGAGAAACACAGTATAACACTGGTGTTGACACTACTCTAGTGTCAACTCTTTGGTGTTTTGAATCCCTAGGGGAACACTGAAAAATCGAGCTTGATTTAGCACTAGTGTTCACTCCGTAATGCGACCGAAACCAATGATGTTTTGAGGCGTTGACTAAGCCGATGTCGTAGTTTGTATTCAAACATGCTTTTCTTGCTTCTTTTAAGGGTCACGTATTCTTTTGAATTTAGAGGTAGCCAACGTAGAAAAAACAAAACAAAATAATGTCAATATGTTTATATAATGAAAAATCAGTCCGCATAGTCAAAAGAACTTTTGATCTGTCTTTTGTTCAGCAATGGCACGATCCTTGGCTAACTTGGGATCCTTCGAAGTACGAAGGCCTCCGTTCTGTCAACACCAAGCCAGATTTGTTATGGAAACCAGACATTGTCCTTCATAACAGGTAGGTTTTCATTTTTGAGTTTGGTGAAGTACTATCAAAGGCCACTCCAATATCGAGTGTAATAATTTCTGGCCCCAGTTGTTCAAAGGTCGTATAACTTTCTACAGGGAATGAGTTCACAACCAGAGTATAAAATATACTTCATGCATGTCGAACGTCGGCCAAAATTCTCGTACACCGTCGCCATTACTGAAATGGGATTTGAGCGTGCATGCTATTCACAGTTACTTGAGGAAATACTGAAATCTTTAATTTGCACAGATTAAAACTGTCACGTAGTGACTTCCCCAGGTGTTTGATTGTAATAACAATCAGTCAATCAGTGGCTCCGCAGTTTTCCTCCGTATATGCGAAACTGAAGATAAATCCGATTTAGCCAGTATAATGGTCACAACAAGCAGACAGTCATGACGTCATTCATCCAGTCAGTCAGTCAATCTCTCGGTCGGTACTAAAGTCAGTGTATCAGCTAGTTACTCAGTCACTGAGTGATTCATTAAGTCAATCAGACAGTCAGTCGGTCATTCAGTAAGTAAGTGAAGGAGTCCGTCAGTCAGTCAGTCACTCCCGGGTCAATCTCTCTGTCTGCCAGTCATCAAAACTCCGCCAGTTATTCAGCCATTTCTTGCTGATCGCTAATGGTTGTTTTCTCCCCAGCGTCAACGACGAAGGAAACCATGGCGAACAGTACCTGTTTGACACCAACGTGATTATTGACAGTGATGGTACAGTCACGTGGCTTTCGCCTAATCTCATTAAGACCTCCTGCATAATCAATGTCAAATACTTTCCCTGGGACACACAGACCTGTAAGTTCAAGTTTGGATCTTGGTCCTATCACGGGCTCAAACTTGATATGGATTTTTACGGGGACTTGAAATCGGTGGACCTAAAGTTTTTTAAGGTTAACGGAGAGTGGAACCTGGTATCGGGAAACGGGACTAAAATCGTCGAGTATTATGGATGCTGCCCAGAACCTTACCCGGCCATCACCTTCGAAATCACAATTCAACGTCGAAGCTTGTTCTACATTAACAACTTAGTTGTCCCTTGCATTGTCTTGGCACTTCTTACGGCAACAGCTTTCTTATTTCCGCCGGAAACAGGAGAAAGAATTTCGCTTACCATCACAATTCTTCTTGGAATGACCGTATTTATGATTGTAGTCGTCGATGCCATACCACCAACATCCGAAGCCACACCGTTAATCAGCACATACTTCTCTGTTGTCATGGTGGAAATCTCTTTAGCTCTCTTGTGCACTTGTATCAGTCTGAACATCAAGCACCGCCACCCCAAAGTGGAGCTAACCGGTTGGTTCCGGTTTCTCTTGTTTGACGTGTTGGGGCCTGTTCTTAGTAGACGCTCTGTTATGGCCATTAAACAAAAACGAAACAACAACATGGGAACAAAAAAGCTGGATGGCTTCGTCAAGAGAAACCAAGTCGTACCAGAGGATAATAAAATTGCCATTACCGATATTTGTCAGCAGGAGGTAAAATTCGCAAAAACAGTTGAGAAAGAAATAAGGGTGGCAGGCATGGATACAGTGACAAAGTTCATTGAAGATTCACATTTAGAGGACAGCAGAAAATTGGAATGGCATGTCGCTGTCAACATTATTGACAATCTCTTCTTTCTCGTCTTTATTATGACAATTATTATTTCTTCACTGGTAATTTTGATACCACATCGTGAGTGAAAATTGAACGTTGCAATTAATGAACTCAAGGTATAACTCGAGAAAACCTGTACAAACTGTTTCTTTATATACGGTTTAAAGTGCCCATTTTTACCCTGAATGCATCGAGCGCCCGGCATGATTTTCGTGTATTACGAAATTACAAAATTCGATAAAATCTCAGAAAGCCTTTCAGAATCTTCTTCGTCAAAAGCTATCGGTCGTTAAATCGTTTTGGTCCTGATTTGAATGCGTTCTCTATTTATAATTTCATAATTTTATGTTAGTACGTTATGTCTATATTTGTTTAAAATATTTTTATTTGATGTACAGACAGTAAGCCATACATTTCGGCACTGAAATAATGTCACCTTGCTCGTTAGCTTCAGAATTGGTCTATTCCTCATGTTGAATAGCCGGACCGTAAAAATTCCTTTCCGGTGATTCTCCAACGTCTAAATCAGTCGACTCCATAAAGATAGAAGGTAATTTTAGCGGTTTCACTTGTTAAAATCACCCGGTAAACCACACGACGATCAGGCTAATGGCGGAGTTTCTTGTTTTCAACAGCACGAACTGGCACGACAAAAATAGTTGGCCAATCTGAATACGCTATTCGAGATTCAAAACAATAACAAACGATCCCGTTACGTCAAGGGTGAAACTGGGGCTTTAAAAATAATACGTCTTTTAATTGCCAACGAGCAAGACGAGCGAAGACGCAAGGCTTTCGAGGCGGCCAGCTTAATGCTGCGCGAAGTATTGTAACAGGCAGAAAAATTCTAGATTGTGCTGTGAAAAGTGTAATGTAAGTGTACGTAGTCTAATGTAAGGTTTCCTGGAGATTTTAGTTGGGACCAATGAAAGCGCGTGTTTTAATGTGTGATGTCATTAGACAAATTTGCATGACGCGCGCGGCTATTGATGATCTTGTGTTCGGAGGTGACTGAAATCACATTTTTCCCCATTTCCCTGACCATTGTGTTGTGTACAGTTGCTTTGAGTGTTCTTTATTATTTATTCTCGAACCATCGTGTTCTATATTGAGTGAAAGAGCTCAAACCTAAACCGGCGTACGTATTCTTATCTGCCGTTGTTATCTATTTCGGGTTTCGCCCCGCGAGTAGTAGTTTGTTTTTGGTTTTGTAACCATTGAGTTGTAAACAATTTAATTTAATTTTCAATGGAAATATGTTGTCTGCAAAGTACACAATTCAACGATCAATTTGACTTATAATTCATGACTGTATCTTGCAAAATAAAAGTTCTACAAGTGAAACAACTTTCATGTGCGAGAGAGTTTGATTCTCCGTTAAATGTTTCACACTGAAGAGTCTGAAAACGCTTTGGCGATTTTTGTACATGGCTTTGATTTTATTCAACTTAATTATTGTATATTCTTGTGAAATGTACGACCGTTGAAATATTACAGCATTACTTTCCACATTATTGCAAATCACGTTGACATGTACATTGTTGTTGGAGATCATAACAAAGTGTGCAATTTCTATTGTTGTGTTATTGTTAACTAGATAAGTTGAGTTGCAGTAATTTCGAATAAAAAAAATACAACTACTGTTGGGTATTTTGGAACTCTGATACAAATCTGCAAGCTATGTATTATAGTAACTGTTTCGTTGGCACTTAGCGATAGCTATCACTCAGATCACTAGTTTTTACGCTTCATCTTCAATCACAATAATTGGCTACAATGCCAAGTGATCGCTTCAAATTTTGGCAGTTGGTATGTTAGCATTCTTTCCTGGGCAGGGAGGTGCCGTGGTGCAGTGGTTAGGGCGTTTGGTTCGCATGTGGTTGCCGCGGTTTCAAATCCCGACCTACCCCCTCTGGTTTGAATTTGTTTCTGGTTGTCCCGGATTCGACTCTACCATGGTTTGTAAATAGCCAACTGGTGGCTTCCTGCCAGTTGTTGTTCTTAATCTTGTTTCTGGTAAATTGAGGTCATTAAAATTGGGGTGCCTGTGAACTAAATTGATAGCTAAATGCACTTCCACTATAAACAAAGCAATATACCATTTCACAGTTGTTTGCTCAGTTACCTGGCCTCTGAATGAAAGCGAGTCAGGAGTTGACCTTGCTTTGATAGAAACCTCACTGCTTTTCTTATGTTAATGATGTTGTTCTCATGCTAAGTAATAGCAATTTACATAAGAAAAGCAGTGAGGTTTCTATCAAAGCAAAGTCAATTCCAGCCTCACTTTCATTCAAAGACCAGGAAACTAAGCACACAACTGTAAAATGGTCTATTACATTTCCATTTTTAGAAAGTTTGCCCGCGTTTTTGCTAGTGTTACCAGCGTCGGATGGGAGGAAATATGAAATTGAACAGTAATTGGACGGGTCGAGATCAGTTGGTAGAAACTTGTATTTTTTACACTGTCCGTTCCAGCTCAAGAGGTATTAATAGACAAGACAGTATGAAAAGGTGAATCGACTCAGTTTGATCCTGTTATGGGAAAAAAAAAATACAGGAAATTAAACCCGTGTCCTTTGCAATTCACTTCTAGTGATGGCTGTGTGGCTCGTCGAGGAAGGTTTGAACCTGAAGTTGCAAAATCATAACTGACCAGCAACATGAAGCTTACAAAACGTCACTTCCAGTAACATGAAGTACTCACCGAAAACATAAAAAACAACTCCCAAGTATTTTTAACCAACTTTTTTGCTATGCAAGCAATATTCATCCCCATAATACAACATATGCGTCAAAATTAAACTTCGATAAAACACGTTCCAGTACCAATGAAACTTTGAAAGCAAGGACGTTTTTGCGACACGGACGGAAACCGAAAGTGAGCTTTTTTCCTTTTTAACTTGTCTTCACACAACAAACATTTATATTTCTGGGTATCTTTTTTCCGTTAACGATGATTAGTTTAAAAATATGGGAGACTTATTATATAAAAGTAAACAATGAAAAGAAATGTGTTGGGTTGAGCATATTCGCCTAGTGTCTAACTTGAAAACTCAGTAGTCCATTGGCCAGGACACAAAACCCTTCCCCCCCCCCCCGGGGAATTTTGGGCACATATATCGTTTGAAGCCAAGGATACCGGTGTTTCAAACCAAGTTGCTCGCACTTCTCAAGTGGCGGTGTTTGGCCGTAGGGCAACATTCTTTAAGCTGAGGCAAAAAGCACAAGATGCCCAGTTTGTTATTAAAATGCCCGGAGAAGACACGTGACCAGAGCCAACATCTTGAACAGCGAATCCTTGTACATCATCACGCCTTTATCTACTTCTATGGATACGAAAGGAAAAAAGAAGATCTATGCTATTGCCAAAGGCACTAAAAACCGGGATATTTTATTCCTGGGAAGAAGTGAAAGGGCTTGTGAAGGGAAAGCTTGGTCAAATTTACAAAAGCTTCTTCAGTAGAACAAAGGCAATTGAATTTCAACAACAGCGCTAGCATGGTATTGACGACGGTTCTAAAGCAACAGAAGAGGGACTATCAAGTAAAGACGTTAGCGATTCCGAAGCAGACAAGGAGCATCTCTTTTAGGCCTACTCTGGGACCTTGAGTCGCCGTAACTTAAGGCGACTTTAGGCAACCTTACACAACTCAAATTGTTTCTTCTACTTGAGTCACAGAATATCATGAACAGATCAAAAGTCCCCATATTTTTTCCCAAAATCAGAAAAAAATAACAACTGTGAAATAGTGTCAAATGTCTATGCCTGAATGCCAGTAGAGCTATAAAATGCTGGGCTGGAATAACAGCAACCATGATAAATAATTAGCAGAATTTCGGAGATGAACAAAGAGTTTCCCAGAAATTTGATTGGTTGAGTGGTTTCCTATAGAAATAATAGTATGATTTTATATTCACCACACTAGCTAGTGAATATAAAGCAAAACAAAATGGAAGAGCTCCTGCAGGCACTCGTGACTTTTACAACAGAAAGAAACTGTGTCGATTATCAATTCTCTGTTGTTCAGCTCTGAAGTTATACCAGAAACCCATAAGGGTTGAAACGTGTAACGGCCCCTTGTGTGCTGGGAAACAAGCTTCTGAATATTCAATTTGCTAAGTACCATATTTGGAACAACAAGAGCGAGGGGTTTCCAAATATGGTACTTAGCACTGAAACATTCAACCAAAGAGTTCGCACTGAATATTCGGAAGCTGTGAACGTGCGTTACACGTTTCAACCCTTATGGGTTTCTGGTTATACTCACACAATTATTCGTCTCAGATGTACACTCACTCCGGATCGAGTGGTCCGGGTTCGGGTCCTGGCTGGGGACATTGTGTTGTGTTCTTGGGCAAGACACTTTACTCTCACGGTGCCTCCCTCCACCCATGTGTATAAATGGGTACCGGCGAATTTAAGGCTGGGGGTAACCCTGCTACGGACTAGCATCCCATCCAGGGTGGAGTAGAAATACTCCTTGTCGCTTCATGCTAAGGAAACCGCGGATAAGCTCCGGCGTGTTGGGCCACTAGGCTCGGAAAGCGCTTACCTATTATAGGAAATTGATAATGAAACCAAAAAATAAACAACAAGGAAGTCAAACTATTTAAGCTCAAACTACATGTATTTCACAAATGAGAGCAAATGATTATTGTTTCCTTGGTAAACTTATCTGCAAGATTCCGGCAGCTTGCACTGTCACTTTTTGCACGAAAGTTTGGTAATTATACACCATTCCAATGGAATCAATTGCAAACTATGGTTGTTCCTTTTCGGGAACCCAACCAATAAATGTTCTTCTCTTTCTTCAGTTAGGCGGAGCAATCCATTATAACATAACGAGTAGCCAAGGTCTTTCTGAGTGAAACTTCTTTTCCTTAGTCATTGTTGACACTTTGTAGGCTCGCCCTCTATCATCATCAACAATCTTTTGTCCACCATTTTGATTCTGCGAGCTAGTGTCGGACTCCATGTCTCTATGTGCAGACTCGTGTGAGATTGAGTCAAGTCACGTGACCCTAACATTGTCAGGGCTGGTAGCCTTTCCTTCAGCGGTAAATGCAAACCCAAGGCTAAAAATTACATGATGAGACATTTCTATGCGATCGATCAGCACAATGAGGCTTTAACGGAAGGATATTGTGAGCCGTTTTGTGGCACGATTGCCATTTTTATTCCTGCATCAGATATGAAAAATGTTCACCCAGCACGTACACGTAACACTTTCCCTAGAAGTAAATTTATGCGGAGTCCAAGAGCAACACCTCCTGAAACACTCGCTTCTCCGCTCTAAGCATTGACGGAACCGACGAAAGGCCAGGAATAGTGGGATCCCACCTAGTACAGTTGAAGAGCACCATGAACAGCCTGTAATCACAGGATCGGAGTCTCATCTAACCCATCAGGTCGGAGACCAGTTGGAACTAACCAAGGAAAAATGGAACGACATTTGTCATCAAAAGTCAATTTCCAACCGGAGAGAAGTGTTCCATTTATGTTTCGACCGAAATTTTGGTTACATCACAGTGAAGTGGAACCGGATGTGTTAACTTTTGTAAATGGAACGCACGTTTCGGTCGGACCGGACCGACCAGTCAAAGAGGTCCACCTCCAGAGGTGGTCCCAAATATTCCGGTCGGACAGAACTGAAACAAATCTTTCCATTTGACTTTAGCCCGAAATTTCCAGAAATTTTGGCTTAATGGAAAGCACCCATAGTCTCAATCAGGATAACTCGAATCCCGTTATAATAATAATTTGAGATTCTATGATTAAACATATTGACCCAAAAAAAAACTTTCTAAGAAATTGGTTTACAAGCGTTCGTTCCCGGGTAAAACCAGGGACCAAATTTGCGATATGATAGATGACATCTACGCTGACGTTGAGCCCTCACATGTGATTATACATATGTCAACCAATAATCTGCCATCTGAAAGTGTAGACTGTTTTGTATTAAGACCGGGACACACTAGGCAATAAGCGCTGTGACACGTCGCGGGGACAAGTCGCCGCAAAAATTCGCCTTGTGTGACACGGTTAATTTTATGAAAATCACTGTCGCTGTAGTATTATTTTGTCGTAGCGAACAGTCCCACGAATTCAAACCAGTTTGAATTTGTGCGACTGATCACAGCGACAAGGTTAGCGAAAGCAGCGTTGTCGCACCGTGTGTACACTTCCGGCAACAAGTCGCTGCTACAAAATATAAATGAACCAATGAGAGAGCGTCACATGGTCAGCCATACTGAATTAGAAAACTAGTTCACATCCCCCCTCACACGAGATTACTGCGTGTGCACCGCCGTGTCGCAGCGACTTGTTTTGCAAGTAGTACACAGAGAGCAACTTGTTGCAGAGAACTGTCATTGCCACTTGTCGCCTAGTGTGTACCGTCCTTTAAAGATGGAAAACTTGGCTCTGAAGACTCGTAACAACTTTCAGAATGGGAAAATTGGCATCATCTGGCCTCCTACACAGAGTTCACAATTCAACACCTTAATAATCCCAATGGTTGTTGGAGGGTATGGACCATACAATATGCCTCACAGTCTCACTGGGAAAGTTTCCAAAAACTGCGTAACAAAGTAAATATTGAAATGCGTAATGCTAAATCGAAATAATCTTATGACAAGATTGGTGAATGCTCTGAGTCAAATGATCCTAGGAAAACCCTGACGCTTATTGATTCCTTTTTGGGGAGGAGAAATGACAAATTGAATATTGTGAGCGCGCTATCGGTCTAATTAACAATTAGACCCAAAACCCGCTAGGGCTACGGGTCAATAGCCCATGAGGCGAAGCCGAATGGGCTATTGACCCTTGATTGCCCCTCCAATCCCGGGCAAACCCTGGGCATTTGAACTTTTGCAGATTGGATCGACGTTCAAATTCCCGCTCCCTCGGGTCAAAATGGTGTTCAAATGTCCTACCCTATCGTCGGATTTCTCTGTGAAACCCTACTAAAGAACAATCGTCGTCAGCTCCTGCCTTCTTTAAGAAAGCTTTTGTATAAACATGCCAACACATGTTTCGTGACCCTTTATATGATGATGCCGTTTTCACCAGACTTGAGCTACTACAAAAACACAACTTTAATATTGAAACTATTAAAAGTGACTTGATATTTAATTAATTAATTAATTAATTAGGTCGGGCAATGTCAATAAACAAGTGTAAGCTGCTCTAACTCCGAAAGACGGCAAAGGTTGTTTTACGAGGATATTGTATACTTATCAACAACAGAGCCTACGACTACTTGCATTTTAAATTGTTCAGTGTCGGTTGATTACCTCAAAAAGAAACGTAAAGCCTTAACAATGAAATAGGGGTGTGAAAACCTTCCATATTTTTTGTATTCACTCCATAGTATGACGAAGACGAATTACGCAGCCAAAATTCCTTTAAAGACCTTCCTTTGAAGACAACTTTTGAAGACCTTTTTGTGTAAGCCGATCGCTCACAAATACTATATCTCTCCCTTTAAACTCTCTCATCTCGTCAGAACACGTGTTTAAAGCTGTTAGCAACTTCGGCGCCCGAAAAAACAAAAAATCATTTGAAACCCAACACTTCCGGTTCAATTTCCCCACCCCACCCAGGCAAAGATCAAATTCCCCACCCCCGGGAAGGCCGAAGGCAAAGGTCAAATGCCCGGGGTTTGCCCGGGAGGGGTAAATGTTGAAGTTTCGATTTGATAGGCGCATTACTCACGTTCATCTTCAATCTGTCCCTCACGACTTCATTTTAGACATGAACAGTTCATAAATATTACCTAATACTACTTCTACTAATAATAATAATAATGACCGTTTATTAAAACTCATTGCAGCAGAATAGCTGAATTACAGAGCTAAAATAGACAAATCATAGAAAAGGACCAATAAATATACAAGAGATAAAACAGCTTAAGCAACCATACACCTTATTCCAAAATGGCTTCCATTTTAGTATTCTTTTGTTTCAGTGCAAATTGGTCCATTTGGTCTCGCTTTCAAACATAAAATTCAAAATAATGTCTTACCTTGAACGAAGCCAAAAGGGCCAATTTGCAATCAAACAAAATAATACTGAAATAGTGGCCGTTTTGGAATAAGGTGTAACCTCCTTAAGATGATGATTTAATAGTAACAAAATCTTTCGATATCCTGACCGACTGAACATAAGCTTGGCATACATGTCACACCTTCTAGCCTCTAAAGTAGTCAGGCTTGATGCAACCAGGGCCTCTTGATAGGTTTTCGTAGAGAAAACGTAATTCCCTACTTTGTGCGGGATGTTTTGCCAAACGAGTACTGCGTAATCAAGTGCAGGCCTGATAATAGGTAGGTAGGTAAACTCGGAGAAGCTCCACTACGTTTAAGAATTTTAAGTGATTACAACCTTTTTTTTTAGCCGTTTTTGTGATAAAATAAACATGGGAGTTCCAGTAAGTATAATGTCAAGGCTTCACGACTTGAAGGGGGTTATTGGCGTTAGATTTCTTTGAGGCGTGCCTCGATTTTCAGTTTTAATCTTGACCTCTACACCTTTTGAGTGCTGAAGAGCTCTGGCAGCTATGAAATTACTGTACAAGAAACAATTGGCAACCTGGTTATTTTTGTGTTAAGAAGACGTATGCGTCTGGGCGGCCAAGATGCTCTCAGTGTGGCATTGTTGGTTTCCTCCCACCCGGTCCTTCAGCTCTATTACGCTCTCTTAAGAACTAGTCCTATACAAAGATGTTCGTTTATTATATAAAAACCGAGCACAGAGGCATTTTGTCTGCGCATGCTCCGCAGAAGGCACTTTTAATGAAAAAAACCGCTGGTATGCG
>NC_090884.1:7971559-7981559 GCF_036669925.1 Montipora capricornis | reverse complement strand
TAGACGGTACAACGGGATTTTGGCAAGTAAAACGTGTTTCGTAACATTTTTTGTACAAATGTATGACTAACATCACTAACATATACATCTAAACGAATCGTGATTGGCATTCCTGTACAGACTAAGGGATACACACTACAAGCGAAATGTCTGTTCTGCCCTACAGAGCTCGTCTCCACAATATTATTACAACCAAATCTTTTTGAATGAGCATTCTCACTTATTTTTTAAATCACTCGTCTTAGAACACTTGCTGAGGTAAATTCAATTGCTGCACGCAGAAAAAAAAAACAGACGAGCTTCTAATGCTGGTCTGCTGGGTGGCGGGATGCTAATGAAATAAACACGATAATAGAGCTTACGCCATCCGGTTCGAAAACTACATGGACGAGCTCCAAATGTGAAATCTTCGACAGTAAACGGTAGTAGTTTGTCTTGTTACAAAAAAGAGCACGCATTTTTTCGGAATAAATAAACTAGATGAAGCGGAGGACAAATAAACAAACAATGCACTAAAAGTGTTCTCGGACTTGGGGGCCGGCGAAAAAGAGTAGTTTAACCGAATTTTGACTTAAGTTAGCTCTTGGAAACGAAAAAAGCAAATTACAAAAATACCTACTGAAGCACAGGAAAAAAATTGCAAAAGTCATCGTGTATTGAAATGACACTATAACCTTGTTAAAAATGGACAACTATATGCTCTGCACAAAAGACTTGGAGGGCAGGAAGACAGAAGACTTTTGTGATCCACGCATTGGAAAATCTATCAAAACTTCCCAAATAAAAATTTGCCGAAAGCTTATGTAATAACATTGTAATCCTACAAACAGCGCATTTTTTAAAGCCTGGAGTCCCAAGCGGCTGCAAAGAGGAAGAAGAGACAATGTTATTTGACGTAATTTAAAGCTTGGGGGCCGGCGGAATTATGATGAAAACTTACTTCAAAGTTGAAGCAAAATCAGCTCAAATTCAAAATTTCCATCTCATAAAGAATGGTGTATCTGAGGATCGTGTCAATATGCAGCCCTATGATTCATAACAATAAGACTTCAACATCTTGAAACTAACCTGCATCATTTGTCTTCTCGTGTGAACATCTTGAACTTCGGTAAATCAAATGCCAAACTCCACTTCTTTGGGCCTTTATCTCGTTTTGTTCGCAATTTGATCATTAAAATATTCTCATCCGAACTCGCAACAAACTCGAAGAATATCCATAGTGATAGAAAAGTGTGTAATTTTGTTACAATCTTTCATCTCTCTTGACAAAATCTTTTTCAAAGTGTAGATCGCCCGTTTGAAAACCCGCTGGCAGCGCGTTCAAAATAACAAATGGCGCCGAACTCGAATAATTCGATTCCCTTCGCGCATGCTCAGACAAAATGCCCATGTGCTTAAAAACCGATGAAATGCCAAGTGAGCTTTCCCGCGAAAAGGTCAGAAGCAAGGAGTTCGAACGCTTCTGGAACTGGTTCGGTAAGAGCAAGTGCCCGGGGGCTCTTCCCGTTCTTGTAGTAAACTTTCACCTCGAACATTCTATCGTCCCGACTAGCTGCCCCTCCGCGTCCGAGGATGACCGGGCTCAAGACTTTAAAAATTGCCCAACGCGCTTTTTTCAACTGATGTGAAATTACGCTTACTTATACCTTCTGTAAAAAAGTTGTTGTTTTGCTGCCGTTCCCTCCGCCTTTGAATCTGAATTTCTCAGTCTTTCACGTTGCCTTTGCCTGTTTATTCTAGCCCTCTCTCGTTCCGCTTAGCAACCTTCTTCGCTACAATTTTGCCTCCTATGTCTGTTTCTTTCCCGCTCCGCCTCGCGACGTTCTTCGCTACAATTTTGCCTCCGTTCTATCTCCCTAACTCGCTCTCTTTGCTTGCTCTCTGCCGCTCTCTTTCCTTTTGCTCTTCACATAAACCCTGTCTTCTGCCTGTTGCATTTAGTCTGCTGTTACCTGTTGGCATGATAACTCTAGTCTTCCGATTAAACCTTTAGAACCAACGCAAATCGTTTAGCTAGACTGTCTTTGATTGAGGATAAAATCCCCTTAAAAAACGGACGACGGTCAATATGATTTCCCGCCAGAAAAATGCAGGTTGCCAAATGCTGCCAGGCGATTTCCCGCCAAGGAAAATTGATCGAATACTCCAGTCCCCAGAGGTTTTCTTGCCTCCCCACCTCCACCCCGACAGTCTGTACGGGCGACCGCTGACGTCATGGCCAAAATTTCTCGCATTTCCCGAACGTTTTGCCCATGGCGCTCCGTTGGCGCGCTTCGCGCCCCTGAGCTCCGCTATTAAACAAAACAGTTTGGGCGGACAAAGCTGCACGAAATTGTGGCTAAATGTGAACTTGAATTTAACAAGTTACTTACTTCAGGGCTTTTTTTTTTACAGCAAATTACACTTTTCTATTGGAACTTTTAAGCAATGCTTAACTAAAAATGATTAATAAGTAATTTACAGTGTCTGGAAAGTTTGTCCACATGTTTCCTGGCGTTTATCGGCAAAACAGTGGCAAAGAGTCCATAAGGGGAGGGACTGAGTTTGCTCAAGCTGAAAATATCACTGGTTCAACTGATTAATTTCGGATCCTTTGTGAATGGGACAGCGCGGATCGCAAGACGGTAAACTGGATTTGGATTTCTTTGGATTCAAATCTAGCGAATCTTTTTCCAAAATGGATTCACCAGACCAGAAATCCGGATTTGGATTTACCGAAAGGAACGCAAAATCAGTTTTGGATCACACCAGTCATCTTCACACATGAAAAAATCACTGTTGCTATGGTTACATGATAAATGGCGCCGTCGTTAGACGGATATTAGGGAGTTTAAGAAACCACGACGGCTACGGAGACGAAAACGTCACTCCAAAATATAACTTTGAGCTGTTTTAAGTATTTCATGATTATTCCATCTTGTTTATATTATTCAATCTGAGTGAAATGTCCTAAAACTGGATTGGTACAGACGGATTTGAAGTAAAGAGTGAGACTGACAGATTCACGGTAGTTTGTCCACGTTGTCGTCAAAACCTTAAATTTGGTCATTTCACGTAGTAGTTTTGACGACTACGGAATTGGAAGAGAAATGTTTAAAAATGCGTGCCGCACGTGCAGCACGAGCATTTTGATTCTTTTAACCAATAATATTACTGCTTTTTGGCGTTGTCGTTGTCGTTGTCGTAGCCGTCGTCGTTTCTTAAACTCCCTATTAAAGTGAAATGGTTTTGTATTTCATTGGTATTTATATAATAAACAGAACATTACATGACCGCTTGGAGACCCGAAATGTCTCTTCTCGTGTTGAAAAATATTTCACGAGTGATCGCCGGCAACGGTCGAAGCGAAATTTAGTACCTCCACGCGGTCAAGAAATATCTTCTATTTATTTCGATTAAGATTATGGGCGCTGATGAATGAATGGTGATTGTTAGGAATACTCAACAGCCCACATTTCAGGCTTAAACCGGACTCAATTCACATGGAAGCCTATCAAGCCGCGTAAGTGTTGTTTGCGGTGAATCAGTGAAAACCAACAGTTGTTAGTTGTGAATGATAACCTACATTTGAGGCATTTATTCGAGATCCCATGATTTAGTCATGAGTCAATGAGACTCACAGTCAATATAGCAATAATTTATTGATTAAGCCTAAGCCCTCGTTTCAGTCATTAGGGCCTAAGCACTCTCTAAAATTTTAGCTTTCATTTTATGGGTTAGGGTAACTGCACTGACTCATTGACTCATGACTCATTGACTCATTGATTCATTGACTCATAAATATTTGGTACTCCATTTATTCACGTTTCTTACTTCAGTGTATAATAAAAAGGTACCTTTGTTTTTCAGTACGTTACAAATCAAGTTAATATACTAGCAAAATACAAATTAAGTACATAACATGAATTGAGATGCGTAGTATCTAAGTACACCGTTGGGTTTTCTAGTTAGACACTGGTCATGTCTTGTTTAAATTTACTATGTAGACACCAGAAAGTAAAGCAATACTCAAAAAGACGGGAGTAACAACAATGCATTGAAAAGACATGAATCAGTCCAGGAAGAATTACAAAGAGGACTGGTATTTATGTGTTACTAGAAATTTAGAATATTGCATGAGTATATATTTATATTGTTAGACTACAGTAAACATCCGCATCTAAGAAGCTAGATTTTCCCAAGTTGGGCTAAATAGGTTCTTATAAAAATGGCATTTACCGTTTTTTTGGGGGTATTTATGTTCTTAAATTGGTTCTTATTTCCACTAAAGAGATTTACTGATCTTAAATTCTTGGCACTTATATGCGGGTGTTTACTGTACTGCATTTTTTTTCCTTAGTATGTATATTGTTTGACGTTTTTAAGATATTTTAAATTAGAGACCTGTTTTAGGTCAGTGTGTAGCTACTGCTATAGGTCGGTTGCCATAGCTATGTGGTTTGTTAGCCAATATTGGTCCTGGAACGTGTTTTAGAGAAGTTTAATTTTGATGCAAATCTTGTATTATGTGGATGGATATTTGCTTTCATAGCATTGAAAAATGTTTGGCTAAAAATACTTGGGAGTTGCCGTTTATGTTTGCGGTGAGGACTCCATTGTCAATGAAAGTTTTGTCAGGGCCTGTTTACATAGAGAGACTGCCCCGCTAACCGAGTTACCCGGCTAATTGAACTACCCTAAGAGAGCGAGCTTTTCATACGTTTCTTTAGAAAACGCATTGAAGTATTTACATGTTAGACAGGGTAACCTGCCTTCCCCGGGATCCCTCTCTTCTTGCCCGAGGCAACCGAGGTGAGAAGACCGCGATAACATGGCGGCGCCAAATAACCGTCCTAGAGAATTGTTTCGTCCGTCCTTATTACTTACTAGTGACATCTAAACGAAATGACAAATAACGTGAAAAATAGTTTCCCCGGGCACTGAAAAGCGGCCGTTAGTGGAAAAGGTGTTAAAAAATTAAACTTCCCGCCAAAACGTTTCTTTTGTCCGCCATCTTGTTTGTTGTACTGAGTGGCCCTTTCAAAAGATAGCCCACCAGCCATCCCGCTTAGGCGAGTTTCATGTAAAGGCGGGCTATATGTTAAAGGGGCTAGGTCACGCTATTTTGTTTAATTTTGTTAATTATAAGCTCTAAACGTCAAATTGGCAGAGCAAGAGTCTTTCATTTGCAAAATCACGGCCACATAAAAACTGAGAATGATTTTCCAGCTTTGCAAATGACATTTTGATATAGACTCATATAAATTTGAAAAAAGGTGGGCCGACGTTTTTCAAATTTACCCAAATTTAATCCATTTCAATCTTCTCCAGTTTTGTCCATCCATGTCCTTTCTTGGCTTCCCTGTGTTTTGTTAGAGTTCTTCTATAGTTTTGAACAGTTATTTTGATATTTTAGTTAATTCTATGACCATTCGATCAGTGCTAAAATTGCCTGAAATTGCGTGACCTAGCCCCTTTAACCCTTCTAGCAGGGTAACTCGGCCAGCCGGGGCACCCCGGCCTCCCTTCCTGTAAACAGACCTGGGGGTATTTACATGAGACATGGATGAACTCAGACGGACGTATACAAAACATGGACCTCTTCATGGACTCGGTCCGTGGACTACTCCCGTGGACCACCCCTCATTTTGTACAGTTTCAAGCAGAAAAATCTTTAGACGAGAAAGAGAAGTTATCCTGGCACTTATCTGGGGAATTTAAGCAATAATTATTGTCTCTTCCAGAGACATGAAAAATTCAGAAGATTTCAAGGGGATTCGAACCCATGACCTCTGCGATGCAATGCTCTGCCAACTGAACTATGAAGCCACTCAGTTGGGCGCAAGTCGTGTTTTGCATACGTTGTTCTCTGGGGCCTAAGCATGCCTTTTTGGCCTGGCCTGTCTTATACGACGCTGGTAGGTCTGGACTAAGCCGACCGGTTGGCTCAGTTGGTTGATCATCGGACTATTGTGCGGGAAGTCGCAGGATCAAAACCCCGGCTGGTATACGTGCAAAAACAGTCTGGCAAAGTTGCCCACAAGGTGTTGATCATTGACACTGAAAAGTCAGTAGGGGAGTGGTCAACTATATATTTTACCACAATTACTTGTAATCTCGCAATCTGATTGGGTGATTTGCCGTTGTCGATAGAGTCTAGACAACGCTGCTCGCGTCATTCTCGCGTCAATTTGTCACGCAATGTAATAGCCAATCATGAACGCTCATTTTGGGAAATAAACCAATCATATTACGAGAAAGTTATAGACAGCGCTTGCTCTTTCTTTGTGTTATGATTTTGGTCATGTTCTGAAAAAAAATAAACATTCTCTTTGGCGTTGAATATTGTGGACTCGGCTACGCCTCGTGAGTCCACAACATTTTGAACACTGCGATGACGAATATCGTTATCAATAAGAGTACAGACAACGCTGAACTACTTATGATTTGTTAATTAGTTGGTATAGGTGTCTGTAAGAGACCAATGGGCCATTCCTAGCAGCGACGTTTTCACAGACCGCGATTTATTGACGTCACAGCGTCACCAAACAGGAACTGTTTTTGTTTCTTGCGGAAAACTGAGGTAGTCTAACTTGTCCGCAAAACCGCCTTGACATAGGCTTAATATGGAAGTTGTTCACTCCTAGTCATGGGCTACTGCTCAGATTGTCCAGATAAGTGCGACAATCACTTCACTCTTTCGTCTAGAGACTTTTTTTGCTTGTAACTTTACAAAATAACGCGTGGTCCACAGGGGTGGTCCATGGACCTAGGGTCCATGTTTTGTATACTTCCATCTCAGACCGGTGTGCGCTTGTACTGGTATGATATTTTTACAGCAACCGAGAGGAAGTCAGACAGGTCTGAGTTCATTCTTAGGCCGGTCTCATGTAAACGCAAAGGAAGAAATGTATGGAGGCTCATACGAGCTCATGCCGGTCTCATGTAAATACCCCAATAAGTTTCATGTTGATGGTCAGTTATGATATTGCAACTTAAGGTTATTGGCCTTACTCGACGAACAAAACTGAGTCGATTCACCTTTTTTTATTAACTTGTATATTAATACCTCTTCAGCTGGAAAGACTGGATCTCTTTAGCTTGTACATTTTGTTTTCCCATTTCAGACCACGTGATGTTACCAAAGGAATTTTCCTTTTGTGCTGTTCCCTGGAGTAACGTCACGTGGTCTGAAATGGGAAAACAAAACGGTCCATTTATACAAGTTTCTACCAGCTGCTCTCGACCCGCCCAATTACTGTTTAATTTCCTACTTTCCTGCCATCCGTCACTGGCAAAGCTAACAAAAACGCCGGCAAACTTTGTAACAATGTAAATGTAAATGTTTTGCTTATAGTGGAAGTGCATTTAGCTATCAAGCTAGTTCACAGGCACCTCATTTATAAGAACCTCAAAGAAACAATTCAAACTTGTAAGAAACACTATTAAGAAACCCAACTGGCAGGAAGCCACCGGTTGGCAATTTACAAAGCATAGTAGAGTCGAATCCGGGACAACCGGAAACAAATTCAAACCAGACGGGACGGGATTTGAACCCGCGGCAACCGCATGCAAACCCAACGCCCTAACCACTGGGCCACGGCATCTCCCTGCCCAGAAAAGAATGCTAACATGAAGCGATCACCTTGGCAACGGCTAGTGTTCACAATAGCCAATTATTGTGATTGAAGATGACGCGTAAAGATTAAAAAACGTATTATTATTATTATTATTATTATTATTATTATTATTATTATTATTATTATTATTATTATTATTAAACCGTATATGAATAAACAATTTACAGGTTTTCTCTAAGTAGTTATACCTTCATTAATTGCAACGTTCAATTTTCACTCACGATGTGGTGTCAAAATTACCAGTGAAGAAACAATAATTGTCACAATGAAGAGGAGAAAGAAGAGATTGTCAATAATATTGACGGCGACATGCCATTCCAATTTTCTTCTGTCCTCTAAATGGGAATCTTCAATGAACTTTGTCACTGTATCCATGCCTGCCACCCTTATTTCTTTCTCAACTGTCTTTGCGATTTTTACCTCTTGCCGGCAAATATCGGTAATGACAATTTTATCATCCTCTGGTACGATTTGGTTTCCCTTGACGAAGCCATCAAGCTTTTTTGTTTCCATGTTGTTGTTATTTCGTTTTTGTTTCATGGCCATAACAGAGCGTCTACTAAGAACAGGCCCCAACACGTCAAACAAGAGAAACCGGAACCAACCGGTTAGCTCCACCTTGGGGTGGCGGTGCTCGATGTTCAGACTGATACAAGTGCACAAGAGAGCTAAAGAGATTTCCACCATGACAACAGAGAAGTATGTGCTGATTAACGGTGTGGCTTCGGATGTTGGTGGTATGGCATCGACGACCACAATCATAAATACGGTCATTCCAAGAAGAATTGTGATGGTAAGCGAAATTCTCTCTCCTGTTTCAGGCGGAAATAAGAAAGCTATTGCGGTAAGAAGTGCCAAGACAATGCAAGGGACAACCAAATTGTTGATATAGAACAAGCTTCGACGTTCAATTGTGATTTCGAAGGTGATATCCGGGTAAGGTTCCTTGCAGCATCCATAATACACGACGTTTCTCGTCCCTTTACCCGATACCAGCTTCCATTCTCCGTTAATCGTGAAGGAAGCCAAATCCACCGATGGGAAGTCCCCGTAAAAGTCCATATCAAGTTTGAGCCCATGATAGGACCAAGACCCGAATTTGAACTTACAGGTCTGTGTGTCCCAGGGAAAGTATTTGACATTGATTTTGCACGAAGTCTTGATGAGATTAGGCGAAAGCCACGTGACTGTACCATCACTGCCGATAATCATGTTGGTGTTAAACAGGTACTGTTCGCCATGGTCTCCTTCGTCGTTGACGCTGGGAAGAATGAAACAAAAGCGATCAACAAGAAATTGATTCGACAGTTACTTGAATGACTGACAGACTGAGTGGCTGAATACCTGGTGGAGTTTTGATTACTGGCAGACAGACAGATTGACCCAGGACTGACTGACTGACTGACTGACTATCTGGCTCGCTCACTCACTCACTCACTCACTCACTCACTCACTCACTCACTCACTCACTCACTCACTCATATGTCATTATCAGAAATTATTATATGATAGCCAGGAACCGCACACCACTTTGGACTTTTCAAATGAAGATATGGACTGGGAAAACGAAAATTCACCGAATAACGACATTTTAGGGCAACCTATTACGACCAACGAAATCCATGAACAAATATCAAAACTCAAGTTGAAGAAAGCTTCGGGTATGGATTGTATCCTTAACGAAATGATTAAACACGGACGCTATTATCTAATGCCTTCATTAGAAAAACTGTTCAATGATATACTAGACAGTGGAACATTCCCAACCCATTGGAACATAGGTGTTATAAAACCGATATATAAAAGAAAGGGTGATAAGCGGTCTCCAGCAAATTATAGAGGAATCACATTGACGAGCTGTTTAGGAAAACTATTTACATCAATCTTACAATCCAGGCTGAACAAGTTTATCGAACAACATAACATCCTCAATCCAGAACAGTTTGGATTTCGCCCAAATTCCCGAACAACAGATAGTTTATTCATCCTACAGCAACTCATTAATAGGTATACAAAACAACATAAGAAACTTTATGTTGGCTTCATCGATTATGAAAAAGCGTTTGATAGCGTGTGGCAGTCCGGGCTGATCTATAAAATCTACCAGTATGGAGTTAAAGGCAAATTCTTTAAAGTCATTAAATCCATGTATTCGTCGATTAAAAGTTGCGTCAAAACTGATGAAAGCTCTATCACAGAAATGTTCTCATGCAACAAAGGAATAAGGCAAGGTGATGCCTTAAGTCCAGTTTTATTTTCATTATTTATGAATGACTTACCGCAATACTTTAGGGACAATCATTGTCCAGGAGTAATGATTGGAAGCCATTCTCTAAATTGCCTCATGTATGCTGATGATTTGTTAGTTTTAAGTCCCTCTC
>NC_090884.1:7964059-7966559 GCF_036669925.1 Montipora capricornis | reverse complement strand
ATGTTTCGCTCCCAAAAGACATTTTCTCCTGGGATTCTTGTGAGGTCGACTTGTGGCAAGTCTAACCTCCGAGCAGCTCGCGCGGAATTTGCGCACGAAAATGTTGTAATCTTTGCAGGAATAATGAATTAAAATAATCTTTTTGTGCTATATTATCTCACTGTTTTAGTATATTCTAAAACAACTATTCACCGAAGAGGAGGTGGCTAGTGGTGGATATTTACCGATCAGCGAAAAAATGCTAAATATTATATTCCTTCCAACGACTCTCCTGTTAATGCACTTTTGGGGTGGGGGTACTTCCTCTATATTACAGGACGGAATAAACGCGAAATACAAACAATCACACAAATTTTATTGCACAACGTAAACCAGTTGGAATAATCGCAAAATGCGTATTGATAGCATATAGTTATATTTTGAAGAGAGGTTTTCGTTAGCGCTGCGGAGTTGAAGGAACGACAACGGTGTTGTATCTACATAGCTTTCACACCCATTGCGTGCCTAGGCCCACACGGTGTATCACGTGTTGTTCCGTTATTACAATATGGCGTTTTGTTTGCAGTCTAGATGTTTAAAAAGGTCACGAAACTGAACTACACTTCAAAATACAATTTTAGGCCACCCTTAAGCATTTTGCAATTAGGGACTGTGCAATAATTATCAGGAGGGGGGCCCTAAAACCAGAGGTGGGGGCCTTAAGTTAAAATAATGGAAAGGAGGGGGGCTCTACATTAGATTTCTCAAGTAAGTTGAGGGGGGTCTTAATTAAATTTCACAAATTCGATAATGAATAAATAAACATTTTCCAAATAGACAGATGCCACGCCTTTGACTATCCATAATGTCTAAATATTGCATCAACATAAACCCATGCTTTAACTTATTTAGAATGTCAACATATGATAGATTGAAACAATCGCTCATGCACAGAAGTCACAAACCACGTTGTGAGCTTTGCCAATAAAACATTTGGCATTTAAGAGGTCCCACAGACATGCCAGGTCTGTTCTTGATTTAAACAGCGAGAGGGTTTCTAGGGGCGCTTTCCATTTGTTAGAACTGGCCGGCCCGAAAGAACTGGTTCTCATCGGTGTAAATGGAAAGGTCAAGGCCGGCCCGCGCGATTACTCACGCAATCCTTGTGTGGAATACACGCAAGAGCTGATGTAAACAACATGGCGGATGTTGCGACGAGAGTTTGTAGGGAGCTTAAGCAACGACAACGGCAACGGCAACGAGAACGTCACAAATTTGCATATTTAGTGGGTAAAAACAATAGCTTTGCACGCCCTGCACGTGCCTTTTTCACTTTTGTCCATTTCGTTGCCGTCGTCAGCAAAACAACAACGTGAAATAGCCAAGATTTTGGTTTTATGAAGAACGTCAGCACTTGAGGATAAATTTTCATTTTCACTTCTAAAGTGGAGTGCCGTTCCGACTGGTGTCATCTTTGAGGAATTACCTCACCCTTGTCATATTAAAAACGTTGAAATAGTCACGAAGCGATTAAAATAACGCAAATTTATATTTTGAGATGACGTTCTCGTTGCCGTCGCCGTTGTGGTTGCTTAAGCTCCCTTGTAGCATTCCTCCGACATTTTTTCTCGACTTTCTTTCGCCGGAGGAGGAGGATACTCTTTTTGTGAACGATGCAGAAGACGAAGTTTTGTTTTTTTCAATTAGTTGTATTTTTTCTTTCGTACTTTGCCTTTGTCAAAGAGGCCGGCTTTTTCCCGGGGTAGGGAAATCAATAGTTTTGTGCTCTTTGTTGTCCACGTCACAAGTTTGTCCTCGCATGGATAATAGAAGTTCTCGAGTCCTGCAATGAAATAAAATTTGTTTATGAATACCTTCACAAGGCACTTCAGAAAAAGGAATCTTCCTTTCAACCAAAACAATACACAAAATATATTTATAATACTCACCACAAGTCTGCGATGAACTTGCTGCCATTTTTTAACGCGTACAAATTTTCCCGCGTTCCGCGCAGAACTGAGCGGCCCTACTCAATGAGCTTGGCCAGTTTGGCCAGAACCAGTTCTGCCAGTTCTCAGAACTCGAGCGTTCCATTTACGGACGGACCAGTCCGACCGGCCAGTTCTTACAAATGGTAAGCGCCCTAGGTCTACAGTTTCTAGCTGAGGAATGCCACATACTTCTGTTTCATAGTTGTCATCAATGGGTTCACCTCCCAAAGACCGAAAAATTATACAGGTTCGGGTCCTACGGCTTTCTGAGGCAGCAATCCTCTTCTTCTCCCTTGTTTTCTTCTGTTCCTTCTTTTTTCTTGATTTGGATGCTTTAGATTTGGCACCAATAGGAAATGTCACTTTATATTTAGCCATCACCCTATCCAGGTCTTCTACAAGATGCAGAACGTTTAAACCGACTTGAGACTTTATTGAATGACGTTGTTCAGCATTAAAATTGTGTAAACAGCTGAGGCCAGTCTTCAGTTTGCCACTGTCTGTAAAAAGACTGTTGTCGTGTTTTTCTA
>NC_090884.1:7951559-7959059 GCF_036669925.1 Montipora capricornis | reverse complement strand
TAATGAAGTTTATGAAGACGTGGTATATTAAAGCGCCATCGACCAAGAAGCGTCTGGAGCCGCTTTTATCGGCGGATGCTGCGAAGTGACCGCACTAAAAAACCGCTTAGCACATAATAAAAAACAATAGTAAAAACTGATAATAGAGAAGAAGCTGAGAAAATAATCAAAAGTGGAGAAAGAGCCAAAACAATGGTAGGGAAGAAATAATCAACGAATTTAAGAAGTACCGGAAAGGGAAAAGATCACCCATGTTCCCACTGAGAAACAATTTGCTTTCCAACAGTCTATTAGGATTCAAATGAAGTTATGTTTTCCGGGAATTAACTGAAATGGTTAGAATTTAAAATCGTTAAGGGTGAGATGGACTATAAATAGTAGGCCTCCAGTCTTGCAAACCGTGTTTATTAACATCGCGAGCCGTTAGTATAGCAGCAATAATACAGCCTGCAAACCTAATGCTCGGGTCAGCCTTAAAGAGGACATCAGAAAAGGTTGTTAACTTAGTGCGCATGCCAATCGATTTAAAGGAAGCTTTTACGCCGCATTCATTCTCGTCATCAGAGCCTCGGATCGACCCAAGGCTCTGGGAAACTAGTACTCTATGTCGGAGAACATGTGCCGTAGGGTTCTTATAGCCAAAACTTGGCTATTTGAACCCTACGGCGCCTGCTCACTACTCGTGCTAACATGAATGCACCAATCAGAGACGCTTTTGATTGTTCTTCACGAAAACCAATGACAAGACACTTTGTTTCAGGGTTCCCAAGAGCTCTTCTCTCTCTCAGTCAAGAGAAGATCTCTGGGATCGAGAATGCTTCGCATTGGACTACTTCACCTTCCATTCCTTCGCAAAACCATCCAAAGAGTGAACTATTCGATAAATTGCCGATATTTCAAAGTTTTGAGAACTATATCCCGGGGGCTTGCTTCACACGGAAGAAGACTGATACGAGTCCAGTTTTATTCATTTTTTTTGCTCAACAATACTGTTATCTTGCGCTGATTTCGCGGCTGGCATAAAACAGCTCAGCTTTATTATTCCCTCTTGTTTTTAACATAAAAGGCCATTAAAACAAGTAACATAAACAGAACAAAGAAAAAGCGTGAAGCGTTCAAGCTGTAAGAACTTTCCAGTTGGCGACGACAACAAAGGAGGAACGTAATGTTCTCACATAACCAAATGAAAGTTGGGATTAATTAAAAGAACCGCGGTAACAACGCAATAAAATCTCAAAATAACATGAAGAAATAAATTCTTGAAAAGTTGATCCGTTTAACTTACGAGTACGCTGTTGCCTCGCAAGTTTTCGTTAGCGCGTTTAATAGCCCAGCTTATTTTTGATGAATTTGCGACAACTGACTCACTTTGAGAACGTCCGCGATGGTCAATTAGCACAAACTTTTACGATTGTAATTATTTTCACCGAAAAAGACAGGGAAAAAAACAAAGAATAACCACAAAGGTAAATTTAAATATAAGTTTAAAAAAAATAGTAGGCGGTAAATGAACGATAGAACTAAATGTCATTGTTTACTTTCGAAAAACAGCTGTCCTATATACGAAAATGTAATCTTCTTAAAAGTAGAACGGTATAGCAAAAATGGACTTTTTTTTCCTAAGCAGAGAAATCTTGGGTGTGTTCCTTTCGCCAAATCCAAAAAAGAATGGCTCTTCTGTTGCTGTAGTAACCAACTACGTCATCGTTGAGTTTGCTTAAACTCCCTGTTCGGTGAGCGCCTTCAGCGAGGCAAACAAAAAACAATTTATCTAAATTCCGTAAAAATAATGAATAAGAGATGAACTCTTCCTTCAAAGCTCACCGACTTGCACCCGGGGAGAAGCTTTTCGAATTAAAAAGTGTGTTGATACTCACCAAACTATGAAGATTGCTGTAAGCTAAACCAAACTTGACCAAAACAGGTTCCGACAGGTTCAAAACCGGTCTGCCTCTAGGGTCGTAGTCCTTGAAAAGTGCTTTGATCAAAGTTGTTTCGATTCTAGTACGATTTACATGAGCCTGGCAACCTACAACAGAACAGCATCTATTCAGCGGATGTAAACAAAGAAGGAGTGTGAAAATGAGGAGGTTTAATTGTCACAAAGGGTTCAAAAACGTTCCTTGCAGTTATAATTATAGTAGCAACTTTATTCGTGTAATTCGATGAAAGGGGAGAATACCAGGGGTTATCCCTATCGAGCGCATCCGCCCGCAGGCGAGTGTAATTGACTGAGAGTCGAATTTCATGAGGGAGGAATACCGGAGTACCCGGAGTAAAACCCTCGGAGTCAGATTGAGATCGAGTGAAACTCAGCCCACATAAGACCTGAGGCCAGGGTTGAACCCGGGCCACAGGGGTGGGATGCGCGGTTGATAACCGCCACACTACCCCGATTGCGTGTTTGCGAAACAGTCAGGGTCGGTCTTTTCTTTACGAAGTCTAACTTAAGCTGTTATTTTCAACAATCACCAGTTTACGTCCAGAACCCTCCAGAGGTGGTATGCTTCAAGTAGATAATTGCATTTCTCGATCCAAATGCCTAACAGCATGGAGTTCCAGTTGTCGTAGTCAGTATTTCTACCAGCATGTGGTCCAGCGACCGTACTGTATGACCTTGAGAAAATGAGACCCCAGCTGCTGGATCTATCATTTTAACTTGAATTTGGAAGGCACTTTTGGCACACACTGACTGAACTGTGTATAAATAAATGCCCCTACGGATTCATTGTTTTCGGATACCGAAATTCCTTTGTCTGTTTCTACAAAAGTTAAGACATGATTGGCCGGGTTTGATTATTTATTTTTCATTGTTCATGAGATGAATCGAAAGCTTTGCGACTGGCTTGATTTCTTTTATCGTTAGCGCTGACTGCATTCTAGAAACCTATCGTAGCTTAACAGATTTTTGGACCAAAACGTTACTAGAAAAGCATGTATTGATGAGAGAGCCATCTCTAAAGTTTACCAAGCGCACTGCAACTCGTTATACGCACAACTAAATGCATGAACAACTTGCTTTATCAACTTTTCAGCGTGATTTTCAGTGACAACAAAAAGATCTGTTGCATAGGCCAACCAAGCGTGCTCAAAAAGAATTTGATATATTCTCACGCCCACTGTGCTCAAACTGAAAACCTCATAATGTACATTACACATAATGACAGAAAGTGGGTTTGGCTTTTTTTTAATACGCTGAAACTGAGTTCTCCGCGTTTATATGATAAAACTGAAACCCGATTTGATATACTTTCCTTTTTCACAACACGCTTCTTGTAACCTTAATTAAGCAACCAACATTTGGTGGCGGTCGCATTAAGGAGTTACCAGTAGTGCTTAATACATCAAGTTCTATTGTGCAGTGTTCCTCTAGGACTACAAGACACAAGAAAACGGGTCGCATTCGAGAGTTGACACTAGAGTGGTATCAACATTAGTGTTACACTGCGTTTCTCTCAAGTGTGACCGCTTGTTTTTATATTTGGGTTAACTCTGCGCCTCGACATTCAAGTGCCTCGTCGGTAACCAAATGCATGAACAACTTGCTTTATCAACTTTTCGGTGTGATTTTCAGTGACAACAAAAACATCGGTTGCATAGGCAAACCAAGCGCACTCAAAAAGAATTTGATGTATTCTCACGCCCACTGAAATAAATTGGAATGATACAATAACTTGACTGTTCAAACTGAATACGTCGTGAAGTACATTACACACAATGATAGAAAGTGGCGTTGCCTGTACCCCGAAATTCTCCGCGTTTATATGATTAAAAATAAACCCGATCTGATATACTTTCCTTTTTCACAGACCGCTTCTGTAAGTCTTAAGCAACCAACATTATTCTCATACTATTTACGTAAACTCTTTCCCATGACACTTAAGTGCCATGGCACTTAAAAGTGTTTCTTTAGTAGCGTTTCCTTCGCAACGGTTTATTAATTAATCTTCTAGACATTTTTCTTTCATTACAGTCGTTCTATCGCGCAAACGTTGTCCAACATCCTTCACCGCTTAATTACAATAATTCAGAATTCATGCTCTTGAAATTTTTCTTACGTAATATCACTGAATTGCAAAACATATGTCAGAGCAGTTTAATATTTTCGGAACTTAAGGTTAAAACGAGTCCAAGGACGCTGATTCCAGAAATTTGAACTTTTTGTAACATTAGAAGTGGGTGGCACAAAAAAGCCAGACTAAACATACTAAATATTTCAATATTTCAAACTTCCGTTTTCTAGTCCCTATTAAGAACAAAATAATTACAAGTGCAAGAGCCGCAAATTGTTTAGTGATTTTCGTGTCCAAAACTGTACCGCTACTTGCCTTCGTTAAACACAGTAAAGCTGTATAATCTAATCAGCGAAACTTAAATTGGAGAATAATAAACAGCCTTTTTCAACATTTAAGTGAAATAAAAAAATTCAAGGGAAAAAGACGGATCTGATTTATCGCAAGAATCTCATACTTTATGTCAACGGAATGAGGAACACATCTGGACAATTTCTAAGCCTTATCTAGTATCTCGAAACTCAGGCTAACGGCAATTTACCCTTCTTTATTGGCCGTTTTAAGATATGAATTGTGGAAAGTGCAATTACGCACGGTTTTTATTATTTTTTCATGTTCAAACAAGAAAACATCACGTTTATTAGAAGTGGTTTGATCTCTCTTTCTAGCACGAGCCGGGGTAATTTGTACAATTATTTTGAATTTTATGAACCAAACCAGCATTTTGAACGATTAGAAGCCATATTCTCTGATACGGAAATTCAGTAAGAAATCTAATGAGGGAAGGATTTGTGATAGGTAAAAAATAGTTAACACAATGAAAGCTCTAACGGCAGCAGCCCAAAAAACGCAGGTAGGCTTGATTGTGGAAAATGGTGTCAGAGGTTTCTCCAGTGAGCAAGTAAACTTCCTCTTGCTTTGTAAAACGATTGAAAATTTTTGAAACACTATCAAAATGCAGTTCCTTTCAGTGCCTTTCCACATTACGTGTCTCCTTAGTAAAGCAGGGAAAACTAATCTGTTATGTAATGTTCAGCTAAAGGACACCATTTCCTAACAAAAAAAAGCGAACATGGCTTGATACAATTCACACATCGACAAATCGAATACCCTTTTTCCTGCCTCCATAAGTTTCGCGGGACGGGCAATGTTGCGAATCCTTTAACAAAAGTTCTTAAGTTTGACACGTTGTATAATAATCTGTCGTTTGTAAGATATCCACACTTTCCGCGACAGGAGTAATCTTCGGATAAGTGTCAATGGAAACACAAAACTTGAAATAGCAAGTGCGAGCTCTTAATTACAGCTGCACGCAGCAGGTCTTTACTCATTGAATATCTGAGCAAAATGCAAACAAAATTGTAGATCAAATTTTCCAATGACGCTACTTTGCAACCACAGGCGCATACGTTTTCTCAAATACTTACATTTAAATTCCTCAGCCGCCAAAACAAGTGCAAGCGACCAGAACATAGGAAAACTCCACTGCCTTGATCTCAATCTGCGGGAAGCCATATTTGATAAACGTTCTTCTTCGCGACTTCAAGTTGTTATTATGCTCTCTATGAAAGCAGAACGAATAACTGTATTTAATAAAACATATCTCCAGCCCATGTACAATTATATTAGAAAGAAGCATAAACAAACCAAAGACGTCAATCCTACTTGCCTGGAGTCTTTCTGTACAACAGTTTGAAAACACGTCTAAAAAATGGATTGATAAATTGGCGCAGATAGGAGGTTTTTACACTCGAGAGTCCAAAGGCATCGACGTTTTTCAACTCTTACAACTCGGTCCGTTCATGACCAGAATCTCAACGAAAAATAGGTGGAAATGAACAAGCTCTCAGTTCGGCTTTCCGCCCAATCGACCGGTCTTTCCAGTGCCAGATGCACGATGCTGTCTCATCAAATACTTAGCGAGAACATTAGCATTTTAAAAACCAAATCCCTAAGGAATAGTATAATTAATTAGGCTGGAATTAAGTAATGGTCCGGCTAAGAAGCAGGCAGCCCAGCGGCAAAAGTACTTAGAAGCTGCTGCTCCAATCGAGGCATCTGATTGGCTAATATCGGAAAATGTCGAAAAAAGATGAGGAAAAAATGAAAAAAAAGCCTTTTTTGGATTTCTTCTTCCCCATGCCCTTGATCTCTGTCTCTCGGCCAAATTTGGGCATTGTTCTATGCGCCATTCGCCAATCGGCAAATGGCGCATAGAATCTTGACGATATTTACAAACATAGTTTTTGAAGGCATAATGATTTGTTCTACGAGACAGAATCTAATTTTTTAGACGGCAAGTCGATTACATTTTTCATTGAAATTCAAATTTCGCGCTTTTAGCTGCTTACACCAATGGGAACAGCCGAACTTAATTTGATTAAAAATGTTGGCACATTTTAACTAACCGACGCTATTGCCGCGGGCTATTGTTTTTCTGCCTGCTTCTTAGCCGGACCATTACTTAATTTTGTCCGTTTATGTTATCCAGTGGGCAACAAAAGATAAAATCCCTGGTGACGGCGAAAACAAACCGCGGTGTTTTCCGGAATTAGACACAGAAAGATTTTGAGCTTGCTCAAAACGAAACCCCTACGCGAAGCGGATTTTGGTGTGGACATATTCCATTGTCTCGATCCACGAGTCTGTATTTGCGTAGATAATTGAGTGATAAATTGTAATGTGGAGGAGAAAAAGCTTCCAAACAAGATGCCACGCGCGATAAAGAATCTTTGTCGTTTTGAGGAATAGTTTATATTTGTTAAATAAAACAAAACCTTAAAAAATATGTGCTTGTGTGATTTGGTTTTTGATTATTAAACTGCAGTCAACGCCACCTATTTGCAGTAAACAGGATACGTTTTCAAAGCTCCCTCACGTGAACTGCGGTCAGTTAAGTACAGTCACGGATAGTTGAGAACGGCGATGAAGCGAAAAAAGAAAATAATGAAACCGCCGAGTGCTCACGCTCTCAGAAACGTGCCGAAGACAGTAAAGACATTTATAAAGTACATGCCGCACGTGAAGCACTGTTGTTTTAATTCGTGCTTTGTTGGGTTCTTGTTGTCCGAAAAACCATTCGGAAAAAAATGTCCAAATCATGCATCAAAACCGAAAATCCCGACCCCTCCCCTCTCACTTCCTATACTTTGCCAAACTCGGCGAGCTGCCGACTGAAACAAAACCGTATTCAGACCAGATTGCGGTTAAGTTTCGCGGTTGAATTTTCGTCAGCGCGTAAGTGTTTACCCACTTATTCAACAATAGGAAACTTTCACGATGGCGTCATTTGACTGCAAAAACCAGAATTCGGTTTGCTTTTCTTTTCTTATTTAAATTTTGTATCCCCAGTGGGGTAAAAATAACAATAGCTCTTATTAGTATGAGACAAGCAAAACCTGAAGGATTCTGGTACTTGTAGTTAAATGACGTCATCATGAAAATGTCCTATTCGACATGGTGATTACTGTGTTCACTTTATACAATC
>NC_090884.1:7944059-7946559 GCF_036669925.1 Montipora capricornis | reverse complement strand
TTGCCGAAAGTGAAAAAAACCTTCACTCATTCCTTAGTCGTCCTCAGTCTTCAGAGTTTCTACAGCCAGCTCGGGTTGAAATGCTAGAAAAAGTCAGTAATTCCCAGGCAAAACCTCTATCAATAACAAAATTTCCCAGCCAGCTCATCGAAACAGCTGTATTTTTGCCAGCCAGCAAGATTCCTCAGGGTAACAGATAATGTGAGGAACAGATTCGTTGGGTGCCCCTGAAGCATAAGTAGCTTATGCTAGTGAAAACCGAACGTCGACATAAGTATCAAAATCAACCACGGCATCCGCCATTTTGTTAAAATGCTCAGACGCAGGAAATCTGGAACGAGTGCTTTAAGGATGGTGCCTACTATTGTTATTGCGCATACGTTCTGCTCGAGATCCTTGGTTTTCCTATGTGTGGTGCGTTTTAATACAGGGATATTTTTGCGCGATTAAAAACTATGCGGAGAAAGCAAAACTTAGCAAGTGCTCTTGGTATCCAAAAAGAACATTGGGGGTGACCACGCATTTTTCAGAGATAATTTAAGCTTTAATTTGGAAACGAACACTGTACCGGCTTTGTATTTTAAAGCTTTTTATAAATATTTGGATTTCGATAACACTTGTTAAGATCTGCTTTTCCCCCATATTCAGTAAACTGCGCGAAGTACCTTTGACTTGGTAGGCACCGTCTTTAATTGGCCAGACTTGGAAAATTTCCTTGTTCTTATATGCTGCGTTTCGTTTTCACGCAATGCAAGCGAAGGCAAAAATTGCCCAAATTATGCTCGTTTTCCCAAATTATGCCACTATTATTACTTAAGATTATTCCTTTTGCAAAATAAGAGAACAAGTCCAAAAAATGTTTCACGATCGTCTATCGAAACTTTCTTGGCGCCACAAGCTCCTCTTCTATTGTATTTTGCTTTCTTTGTCTTTTTAAAGGCATCAATTTCTCCTAATTCAACCACCGCTTCCTAATTAGAGTCAGAGGATATGAATTTTCTGTCATGTGCTTCACTGCTAACACATCTAAAGTACTCTCGAGCTCCCTATTAACACCTATGGGAAAATGATTTTACAACCATTAATTTCAGTCTTTGCACTGTGTTAGATGTTTTTTCCACTACGAGAATGTGCACTTGAAAAAACCAAAAAAACACCTTTTTAAACTCTAAAACCAAACTGAGAATGCGTGCTGTGAACTCACTCTTCTACTAGTACTCTATCTGAAGGTCGCTGTAAAAAGTACCATCCCTCAATCAGAAGGACAACTTTCCTTCATGGGACAACTCTCCCATCGAAAAAGCTCATTTACATTTCTGTAAACGATGTTAGGATGTACATAACAAAGCGTCAAATATGGCAAGTAGAGCTGATCTTGGTAAAGAGCCCATGACCATAGATATATTTAAAAAGAATGATCCTCAATTACTTGAGATATCTACAAGATAAAGATAACAGTTCACATGGCGCAGAATGGCTATTGTTTGTAGGACATATACTTGCTTTCTGGCATAAATTACTTTTGTCTCACTTGAACTCCCATGTGGGTTCTTAATAGGCTCCAATTGGTTGCGGTTAGTTTCTTACAAATGCAAATCTACAGGAAAATGCTGGGAGGTGCGAATAAGCAATAAGCACAAGTACAAGCGTAAGTATTAAAAAACACGTGTGGGAACCGGCTTGAAATAAACGTGAAATAAGCATAAGCGTAAAGCGCAAGAAAAGAAAGCTTATCATACGGTTGTGTTTGATTTCACAAGTCGGAACCGGCGTGAGTTTGCACAAGCACGACGATTCGCACACCATCTTGAATCTTACTAGATCTTCTCGGACGTTATTACTACGCTTACGTATGCTCAATTTTCTTCGGCTTGTCTCACTGTGTAAACGGCGCAAGCTTATCCTTGTGCTTACGCTTGTGCTTATCGCATTACTGGCCGGTTCGTATGTTGTGTCATGAGCGTTTTTAACACATTTTTATTAAGCCTCTTGTGGACTGGAGGCAGACCTCTCGTTGCGATCAATGTTTACCACTTTTGTAAATTGTAATGACAGAGAATTTCACAATTTTTGTCTTTGTTCCTGTCACGTTTCATTTTACATCATTCAGAGCTAAGAAATCATCAACCGTGATTCACGCGAAACATGCTTGGCTTGACTTTAATTACGTTCCAGACGAGCCAAACTCCCCTGTTTTCTCTGTTTGAAAATGGGCCAAAATTGTCATTATATAAAAAAAAAAACTCGCCTTAAATGCTTTTAAGAGCTAAAGTGCGCCGAGATGAGAAGGTCGTATATTGGAAAGCTTCAGTAGCCTTGAAATGCGTCTGTTAATCAGGAATTTTAATAGTTGGGGTCCTAGACTTCATTTTCTAGGAAAACAGCGAGTACGTCAGCATTTTGCTATTTCCGCTGAGCAGAATTTGAAAGATTACTGCAAACACTATCTCCTGTGTGAGAACAACACTGATCTGGTGCCAAATACTCACTCGGGTGATAA
>NC_090884.1:7931559-7939059 GCF_036669925.1 Montipora capricornis | reverse complement strand
GAGGTCACGGGTTCAAACCCCGTTGAAGTCCTGAATTTTTCAGGCTTCTCTACGCAATTGCTAAAATTGCGTTCATAAGTGCGAGGACCATAGCTTTACCTGATTTCATATCCGCAGTTCAGTATATGAATAATTTTATATATCATTTCGTTCATTATTAGCTCGCATGGATAATCAGCTACAAATAATCGTGGTCCCAGTTGTTATAAGACCGGACAACTTTACCCTGTGAAGAAGTCACTGTCTGACAGTTTTAATCTGTGCAAAGACTTCAGTATTTCCTCGCGTAACCCAGATAACCGTGAATATGCACACACTAAGCCCATCTCACCAAAGGAGTGTAAATTTTGGCCAAAAATCAACATTAAGTATATAGTAATTTATCGCCTGTATAAAGTTAAACGGCTTTTGAACAAGTGGGGCCAGAATTACACTCGCCATAGGCCTTTTTTCGATAATTTATATTAAAACTCAGCTTGAAAGAGAGGTTTAGGCAAGGACAAAGGAAAGTGGATGATATACAAATCTTTCACATTCATTCCAATTGTTTCTATTGTTTTTGAATATTTGATATTTTGAAAATGGGCTATTGGAGTGGATTGTACTGCTGCAAACTGAAAAATAAACATTTACCTGTTATGCAGGACAATGTCTGGTTTCCATACCAAATCTGGATTGGTGTTGATAGAACGGAGGCCTTCGTATTTTGAAGGATCCCAGGTTAGCCAAGGATCGCGCCATTGCTGAAGAAAATATAGATCAAAAGTTGGCTTTTGACAAAAAGGGAATGTTGTTTTCATTACATCGACATATAAAGATTGTTTTGTTGTTATTTTCCACGTTGGTTACCTCAAAATTCAAAGGAATATGTGACCTTAAATATGCTACGTGAGGCCGTACCCTCCCCACGAAAGAAAAACGAGAGGAGGGAACGTCTACGAAATGCTGACCCAAATCCGTTGTCTCCGCTCTCTTTTTGGCGTTGATGAGAGACGAAAACGGTGCAAAAGGAACGTAAACAGTGTTCTCATCTTGAATCGGAAATGGGCTGTGACTATCTGGCCTTGGTTGTTCAAAAAGTGGATAACGATATCCACCGGATAATTCACTATCCAGCGGATAAACACTAGAAAATTCAATTGAGTTATTCAGTGGATAGTGATTTATCTAGTGGATAGCGCTTTCCACCCTTCGAACAACTGGGGCCTAGTCTGAGTGGTTCGGTGTGCTGAAATCCAAACTTTCTGGAAGCGATTCCTTGTACCGGAAAACAAGCCGAGCGTTTCGAAACTTACTGTGTAGGAGCTAGTCCCATTTTTCTAATAAGCCATTTTCGAAATATCAAATGTTCAGATTGATAGTGAGGCAATGAGAACATAAACAATAGAAATACGTTGGAATGAATGTAAAAAATATTTAGATATCATCCACTTTCCTTTGTCTTTGTCCTCACTGCCTCAATATCAAGCTGAATTTTAATATATCGAAAAAGCCCTATTCCTCAAGGTTGTACTGCAAATTTTCAAATTTTGCCGTTTCTTAAGGAAAGGCGTACGCCGTGCAGCAAGATTTCTCTCTTTCATCAATTATTTTCTGTTGTGTTGCCGAAGCCGTGATCGTTTTCAAATGTTTTTGTTGATTTTTATTCAGTTTTTACTTATCCTATTTGTTAGCGAAGTTTGCACTAACAGAAACACTCATAGAGTGTTTTTGCAGAATGCAGCAAGGAAAGAAGGACGGTCGAGAAGGAGAGAGACAAAGCGGGGTGGAAGAGTTGGAATTTGGCCAAAGCAGCGGCGCGAAACAGAGAGCATTGGGCAGAGAGCGTGACGGCCTTATGCGCCTACTGGCGCAAAGAGAAATGATCATGATGATGATGAGCAAGGAAATATATTTAAACGCGTGCCGCACGTGAAGCATGAGTCCTATTTTTTATCAATGATGCTTTGCGGCGTTGGTGTGGCCGTCGGCGCTGCTTCGTTTTGAATGCCGTGCTTTTCTTGCTTCAAAGTGCTGTGAATTTTACAGACCTGTCGTATCCAAACGTTGCTTGTCAATACTTGATTTTTCTCATCCTGAAAATTAAAAGAGAGAGCTCAAACATATAAGTTAATTTTGGTAATTTTAAGAACCAGAACGTGGCGGTGCCTGGGAAAAAAGGTGTTTAATTGCGGACGACAAAGAGCGCATTACGATTTTCGAGAATATTCTACTCGCCCTGTACTTTTTAGGACAACTGCTGTTGACCCATATCGACTTTGCACAGAGTTATATCGCTGACGCATTACATCGGCGCTTCGGTAGCAAAAACATACGTCTCATTCATACACTGTGTTGCCAAAAAAATTCCATATACTTCACCACAGACCTTAAAAATAAAGAAGCGGATACGCACTCTATTAAAGAAAACAAAAATTATTCAGTGCACTTTGTAACGTTCTGTTATTCTTCGTTTTCTATATATTTCTAGTTTTCCATTCCTACAATTCAACAAATTTAACCATATTAGTTAAACGTTTAATTGATAACAAAGCGACTCAGGGATTCCAATGTTGAACTGCATCGTTATTATTGAAAAACGATATTCGAGTTTATGAAGACGTTGTATATTAAAATGCCATCGATCAAGAAACGCCTGGAGCCACTTTTATTGGCGGATGCAAAATGCAAAGTGACCGCCCTCTTAACAAAAAATCGCTTACCACATATTAAAAACCATTAGCAAAAAGTGATCTGGAGCAGAAGCTGAGAAAACAATCAAAAGTGGAGAACAGCCAGAAAAACGGTAGGGAATAAACAACCAATGAAAGAAGAGACTCTCAAGAAAGTCAATACTTGCACAAATCCCACAATACACCTCTTTTACCTCCCCCCCCCCCCCCCCCCTCCCAAAAAAAAAAAAAAGGAAAATCTGCGTAGGCATTGTTTTCGACTTCTCTTGGGAAATTTTCATTTCCCAGGAGAAGTTGCAAACAATGGTTATGCAAACGTTTTGGGGGGTAATAGAGGTGTATTATGGGATTGTGCAAGTAGTAAATACCGGAAAGGGAAAAGATCGCTCCACCCACCCGACCCAAACGATCATCCAAGCGAAATAGAAGTACGCGAAAAGGTAAGAAATGTTTTTGTGATGAGCCTGCGTCTGTCTGACCACCAGGTATTACACAACATCGCATCTTCATCAAGTTTTTTTCGATTTCGCTCGGATTGTCTCGCATTTTTCGCTCGTGCTTCGTACTTCCAAACTTTTCGAGTTAAAGGAATTTAATAAAACAATTATTCCATTCGCGCTTGTTGGATATGAGACTGGTTATAGCCAACTCGGCGCTACGCGCCTCGTTGGCTATTTACCATCTCATATCCAATGCGCGCTCATTAGATAATTGTTAAATATTGAGATAATATGCCACAGAAAGATGATTTTAACTCATTTATTCCTTCAACGATTTTCATCTTTTCGGGCGCAAATCCCGTGCGAGGTGAAATTGGAGTTTGAGTAGACAGTCAGAGAGCCCCCTCAACTTTATCCACTGTTGTAGTATATGCTAAATTGCCGATATTTATATAACAATTCATCCAAATTCGGTAAAAAATAAGAGATTAACTCGGCCTTCGTGGCTCAACGATTTGCCCCCCGGGAGAAGCTTTTGGAAGTACAAATTGTGTTGATACTCACCAAAGTATGAAGATTGATGTAAGCCAAACCAAACCTGACCAAAACAGGTTGCGACAGGTTCAAAACCGGTCTTCCTCTAGGGTCGTAGTCCTTGAAAAGTGCTTCGATCAAAGTTGTTTCGATTCTGGTGAGATTTACATGAGCCTGGCAACCTACAAGAGAACAATACCAACAAAGTTGCTTCAGCGGACGTAAACAAAGACGAAGAGTGAAAATGAGGAAACAACGTTAACGTTTCATTGACAAACTATAAAAGCACGATAGACATGGGACTTCAACCACCATAGTGCAAAGTGCTTTGAAAAGAAAAAACAGGATTTTCTTGTTAGAAAACTGCGTCTACATTTAAAAAAAAACCGCGTCATCTTTTGAAATAATAAAATTTTAGTACTGGTGAGTTCAGAGTCCAGAGTCCAGCTTTTAGACTATACCCCGAGCCTGGGGTAAATAATCGTTTTAGATTCAAGAAATATGCATTTTCCTTAAAACGATAAAATACTTTGTCTGGCACCTCGACAAAACGGCTTGCGGCCATTTTGAACCGCTTAGGTGATGATCGCTTTATGATCACCTCAAGTGCAACCAATCAGCGTAGAGAATTTCATTAATCATTTATGTAATTATACTAAATTGGAATGTTACAATAACTTGTCTGTGATCAAATTGAAGACTTCATTACACATGATAGAAAGTGGGGCTGCTGTTTTTTTTAACACCCTGAAATGTGCGAGTAATCAATATTCCGCGTTTATATGATTAAAAATAAACCCGATGCAATACACTTTTCTTTTTTCATTGTGCGCTTCTTATAAACCTTAATTAAGTAACCAACAGTGTTGTTACCGACACTTTGCCATTACACTTAAGTGCCTCTTTAGTAGCGTTTCCTTCGCAACCGTTGATTAAATCTTTTCGACATTTTTCCTTCGTTACAGTCGCTCTAGCGCGCAAACGTAGTCCAGCGTGGTCCGCTTAATTCAAAATTCTAAAACGCTCGTAAGTGCTCTTGCATTTTTTTTACGTTATATCATTGAATTGCAAAAAATACGTACAGCTGTTTAGTATTTTTGGAACTTAGGGTTAAAACGAGTCCAGGGACGCTGATTCGAGGAATTTGAACTTCTTCAATATAACATTAGAAGTGGGTGACGTAAAAAAGCGAGCCTGTAAACATACTAAATATTTAAAGCTTCGGTCTCCTGGTCCCTATTAAGAACATAATAATTACAAGTGCAAAGGACAAACTGTTGATAGAAATTTCCGTGTCCAACATCGAAAGCTGTAGGGTCCATGTAGTATAGTCAGTGAAACATAAACAGACTGGAGAATAATAATCAGGCTTTTTCAACATTTAAGCGAAATGAACAAATTCTAAGGGATAAGAATCTAAAAGAAGTTTAATGGTGTCCGGAGGTCGCTAAATAATAAATAATAATAAATTGATTTATCGCAAGAATCTCATATACGGAATGGGGAACACACTGATCTAGACAATTTCTAGGGCTTATCTTGTATCTCGAAAATTCGCGGACTAACTCAGGCTAACAGCAATTTTATCTTCTTTATCGCTCGTTTAAGATATGAATCGTGGAGAGTGCAATTACGCCCCGTTTTTGGAATTTTTTTTTTTGCGTGTTCAAAAAATAATATATCACGTGTATTACGTAATATTCATTTGAAGGAGACCATTACCTTACAAAAAATGAAGATGTCTTGACACAATTCACATATCGATAATCATCGAACCGCTTGGGCCGGTCTTTTTTTTACGAAGTCTAACTTAAGCTGTTGTTTCCAACAATCAGTTCACGTACAGAACTTTCTAGAGGTGGTTTGCTTTACGTACAATTCACATATCGAATACCCATGCATTTTCTTGCTTCCTTAAGCTAGGGTGCGTTCGATTGTATTCCAGAATAGGAATACACGAATAGAAGTTAGAAATACTTCGTTTTTGAGGAGATCCACATTAAAATTGTCAAACACCTGCTTCAATGCTGTTATAATCATACCTTTATTAACCTTGTTGCTTCAAAACGCCAAACATGCCTTCATTAAATCATCACTCCACGTATTCTTATTGCGGAATAGGGTCAATCGAACACACCGTGTTCGCAATGTTGCGAAACCTCCAACAAAAGTTCGTAAATTTGATACTTTTAAAACATTATACAATTCTATAACAATCTTTCGTTTATAAGACATACACACTTTCTGCGACAAGAGTAATCTCCGGGTAAGTATCAATTTAAACACAAAACTTGAAATAGCAAGTGTGAGCTCTTAATTACAGCTGCCCGCAAGTCTTTACTCATCAAAGAAGCGAGCAAAATGCAAACAAAATATAGATCAAGTTTTCCAGTGACGCTACTTTGCAACAACAGGCGCATACGTTTTTTCAAATACTTACATTTAAATTCCTCAGCCGCCAACACAAGTGCAAGCGACCAGAATATTAGAAAACTCCACTGCCTTGCTCTCAATCTGCGGGAAGCCATGTTTTGTTAAATGTTCTTCTCCGCGACTTCAAGTTGTTATTATGCCCTCTATAAAAGCAAAACAAATAACCGTATTTCATAAGACAGAGACTGCGGTCTCCAGACCATGTACAGTATTAGAAAGATGGAAGTCATAAACAAACCAAGGACGTCAATCCTACTTGCCTGGAGTCGTTTTGTCCGATTTGAAACGATCAACAGTTAGAAAACACTTCTCAAAAATGGATTAATAAATCGGCGCAGATAAGAGGTTCTTACACTCGAGCGTCCATTGATCCTTCTTTATTTGGCACAGGAGGTATCGACGTTTTCGACTCTCACAACTCTGACCGTTCACGATCAGAATCTCGAACTAAAAACAGGCGGAAATATGAACAAGCTTTCAGTCAGGCATTTAGCCCCAATCGACTCGTCTTCCTGTGGCAGATGCACAATGCTATCTCCCATCAAGTACTCAGCGAGACCATTAGCATTTTAAAACGAAATCTCCTAGGGAATAGTAAAATTAATTAAGCTAAGCTGGATTAATTTTGTCTGTTTATGTTATCTAGTGGGTAAAAAACGTAAAAGCCCTGGTGAAAATGAAAACAAACCGCGCTGTTTTTCAAAACAAATTTGAAAGCCTTCGCATTGACCGAATGCGAAAATGGCTGCCAACAAATTAGTCTTTTGTCTTTGTGTTAATTAGCCTAACTAGCCTCGTTTTACAATCAAATTCTTTCAAGTTACAAGTGTTAGTGAGGCTAGTTAGGCCAATTAACACAGACAAAATAATAATTTGTGGGCGGCCATTTTTGCATCCGGTCAATTCTATTGGTGAACTTCAATAGATTAGACGCAGAAAGATTTTATGTTTGCTCAAGACCAAAGCGCTACGCGGAGCGGATTTTGGGGTGGACCGTAACAAGACAAGACAAGCCTTTATTTCACTCTTCCTTAAGGACGGTGACTACTATTGTTATTGCGCATACGCTCTGCGCATCTCGAGATACTCGGGTTTCTTATTGGTGATGCTTACCAATACAGTGATATTTTTGCGCGCTTCAAAACTATCAGGAGAAAATAGATCTTAGAAAGTATCCAAAAAGAATACTGGGAGTAACCATTCATTTTTGAGAGATAATTAAGCTTCAATTTGAGAAAGAACGCCATACATTGCTTTGTATTTTAGAACTTTTTATAAATATTATTCATCAATTATCTTTGCAAAATGCGTGGTTACCCCCAATTTTCTTTTTGGATTTCAATAACACTTTTAAGATTTACATTTCCTGCACAATCATAAACCGGGGCAAAAATACCTTTGAATTAGTAGGCACCGTCCTT
>NC_090884.1:7919059-7926559 GCF_036669925.1 Montipora capricornis | reverse complement strand
CTGAGGAAGATGATAGTTCAAAAATGGCTTTTCGGTACCACTTCAGAGAAACAGATTACTGTTAGTGTTTAATTGACTAAAGCTCGTCTTGCTTCAACTCCTTGAAGGCCTGCAGTTACGGTTGGTCGTAAAGTCAGGTCTCAATTCCCACCCTGGTCAGTGTTTTTCTCAATTCAATTCCCACCCTGGTCAGAGTTTTTCTCAATTCAATTCCCACCCTGGTCAGAGTTTTTTCTCTGTCCTTGTGTGGGCCCATTTCCATCAGTAGGGCTAACACTCACATGGTTCATATGGGGTAGAAACTTAGCACTTCACATTACACTCTAAACCGTTAAGCCTGTTCAAATATAAGTGCTACACGGTCAACGTTTGTAAAATCGTAACCCTTCCTTGTACTTGAACATGTTCATTGCCGTGACTTTAACATCTTCAGTTCCCACAGCCTGCTCCCCTCTGACCTTGTAGCTCAGTCGGTAGAGCAGCGGTGATCTAACCCGAAGGTCGTGGGTTCAATTCCCACCCTGGCCCCGGTTGCTCGAAGCATGGTTAGCGCTAACCAGCGATAAATACCACGGAAACCTATAGGTTTTGAAATCTCTTAACCAACGGTTAGTGCTAAGCAGGCTTCTAGCAACCGGTCCCTGGTCAGAGTTTTTCTCTGTCCTTGTGTGGGTCCATTTCCATCAGTAGGGCTAACGCTCACATGGTTCATATGGGGTACAAAACTAGCACTTCTCATTACACTCTAATCAGTTAAGTCTGTTCAAATATAAGTGCTACACGGCCAACGTTTGTAAAAACGTAACCCTTCCTAATCTGAATTTAGATTCTTTGGCAAATCTAGCGAATCAAAAAGGAATCACCAGACCCGACATCCGGATTTGGATTTACCGAAAGGAACGCGAAATCCGTTTTAAGATCGAAAATCCGTTTTTGGATCACACCAGTTATCTTCACACATGAAAAGATCACCGTTGCTATGGTTACATAAGAAATCGCGCCGTTGTTCGACGTCAGGACTACAAAAAATATTAAGGTGAAATGGTTTGGTATTTGGTTGGTGTTCATAGAATAAACAGAACATTACATGACCGCTTGGAGATAAGAAATTTCTCTTCTCGTGTTAAAAAATATTTCACGAGCGTGTGCTGCCATGTAATATCCTCTATTTATTTCCATTAAAAATTACGCTCGCTGATGAGTGAACTGATGATGGTTAATGGTGACTAAAAACAACGAATTGTCAGGAATACTCGATAGCCTACATTTGAGGCTTATGGCGGGACTTAATTTGCATGGAATCCCGTCTAGCCGCGGCCATGTCGTTGTTTTGCGGCGAGTCAGTGAAAACCAAGAATTGTTAGTTGTGAAATCACAAATACTTGATAGCCTACATTTGAGGCTTATGGCCAGACTCAACATTTATTCACATTTCACATTTCTATACATCAGGTTATAACAAAAAGGTAAGTTCATTTTTCAGTACGTGACAAATCAAATTAACTATCCCCACCACTTTTTTTTACAGTGTTGTTTTTGGCTTGATCAAAGACGTAATATACACTACTCGTACACATACCAAGACCTACGCACCCCACCGCACCTTATTCCAGAAAACTACCAATTCAATCTTCTTATAGCATTAGGTTTGATGCCAGACTCCTCCAAAAATCATTGTCAAATGAATTTTTGCCTCCTTTTAGCAAGACATTATATCTGGATTTGTAAAAGCAATAAAACGCTACCAAAGGTAGAAGGCTTTTTCAGATATCTTAAGTCGACCTACAGTGTATCTATTTGAACAAAAGGCTGCAGGCACCTTACAAACGAAGTGGGAATTACTGAAAACTTTAATTTAGAAAACCGCTCTTTTTTCTTGCTTCTTTTACTTTGATAAGTCCCTAAACCAACAAATCCTTCACCGCCTTATCGCAACAGCCTTGCAACCGACAGCCCTTAAACTTTGATGCTTTGATTTTCTTTTCAGTATGGGAAGCAATGTGTACTGTTTTACTGTAAATATGTAAATATGTCTATCCGTAAGTAAGTTGTTTGTTTGGTGTGTGTGAAATAATAAAATAAAATAAATAAAATAAAAAGAAATTTAGACCATTACATGAGTATATAAGTAAATTTTTGACTATTGCATTTGTTTCCTTACTAAATATTGTTTGACATTTTTCAGAAAATTTCAATTAGAGAGATGTTTTAGGTCAGTGGATAGCTGCTGCCATAGGTTGGTTGCCATAGCTGATGGGGTTTGTTTGCCAATATTTGTCCTGGAACGTGTTTTATAGAAGTTTAATTTTGATGCATATCTTTAATAGCACAAATATTGGCTAAAAATTATCGGAAATTACCTTTTATGTTCGCGGTGAGTATTCCGTGGTCATTGGGAGTTTTATAAGTTTCATGTTGCCGGCCAGTTATGATTTTGCAACGTAAGGTTATTAGCCTTACTCGACGAGCATCACAGCCATCACTAAAAGTGAAGAGCAAAGGCGGTGACACTGATTTATCCTCCTCATTTTTTCACATTACAAGATCCAACAAAACTAAGTCGATTCACCTTTTCTTCAGTAGTGACTTGTCTATTGATACCTACTTATACCTCTTATGCCGGAATGACACAGTGCAATTTATACAACCTTCTACCAGCTCAGCTCTCGACCCGTCCAATTACTGTTTAATTTCCTCACTGCATACCAGAATTTTCCTTTCATCCGACACTGGCAACCCTAGCTAAAACGCCGGCAAACGTTGTTGCACAGAAAATAATGCTAACATACCCGGCTACTGCCAAAATTCGAAGCGATCACCATGGCATTGGTTAGTGTACACTATAGCCAATTATTGTGATTGAAGATAAATTGTAAAGAAAAAAAGATGTATTCTTATTAAACCGTGTACAAATGAACAATTGTTAATTACAGGTTTTCTCTAGTTATACCTCCATTACCTTGCAACGTTCAATATTCACTCACGATGTGGTGTCAATAGCACCACAGAAGAAATAATAATTGTCACAATAAAGAGGAGAAAGAAGAGATTGTCAACAATGTTGACAGCGACATGCCTTTCCAATTTTCTTCTGTCCTCTAAATGGGAATCTTCAATGAACTTTGTCACTGTATCCATGCCTGCCACCCTTATTTCTTTCTCAACTGTTTTTGCGATTTTTACCTCTGGCTGACAAATATCGGTAATTACAATTTTATCATCCTCTGGTACGACTTGGTTTCCCTTGACGAAGCCATCAAGCTTTTTTGTTCCCATGTTGTTGTTTCGTTTTTGTTTAATGGCCATAACAGAGCATCTACTAAGAACAGGCCCCAACACGTCAAACAAGAGGTACCGGAACCAACCGGTTAGCTCCACTTTGGGGTGGCGGTGCTCGATGTTTAGACTGATACAAGTGCACAAGAGAGCTAAAGAGATTTCCACCATGACTACAGAGAAGTATGTGCTGATTATCGGTGTGGTTTCCGATGTTGGTGGTGTGGCATCGACCACCACAATCATAAACACAGTCATTCCAAGGAGAACTGTGATGGTAAGCGAAATTCTCTCTCCTGTTTCCGGCGGAAATAAGAAAGCTGTTGCCGTCAGAAGTGCCAAGACAATGCAAGGGAAAACCACGTTGTTAATATAGAACAAGCTTCGACGCTCAATTTTTATTTCGAAGGTGATATCTGTGTAACGTTCCTTGCAACATCCATACTTCACGACGTTTCTCGTCCCGGTACCGGATACCAGGTTCCATTCTCCGTTAACCGTAAAGGAAGTCAAGTCCACTGATGGGAAGTCCTCGTAAAAATCCATATCAAGTTTGAGACTATGATAGGTCCAGGACCCAAACTTGAACTCACAGGTCTGTGTGTCCCAGGGGAAGTATTTGACATTGATTTTGCAGGAGGTCTTAATGAAATTAGGCGAAAGCCACGTGGCTGTACCATTACTGTCGAGAATCACTTTGGTGTTAAACAGGTACTGTTCGCCATGGTTCCCTTCTTCGTTGACGCTGGGGAGAAGGAAACAAAAGCGATAAAAAAGAAATTGATTTGAAAGTTGCTTCAATGACTGACAGACGAAGCGGCTGAATAACTGGCGGAGTTTTGAAGACTAGCAGACAGACAGATTGACCCAGGAGTGAGTGACTGACTGACTGACTCAGTCACTCACTCACTCAATGACTGATTTACTTACTGACTGTCTGATTGACTTAATGATTGACTGAATGAATGACGTAGTGACTGATTGTCTAACTGATGCACTGACTTCAGTACTTACCGAGAGATTGACTGACCACAGGCACCCCAAGCTCAGTGTGAGGGAAAGCCAACAAAAATATAAGGATTTGTATGGGAATCCCGATAAAAGACCTGAGAATATAATTTTACGAAAAAATTGTCAAATGTTCCTGGCTCGGTAACGAGTCTTTGTTTGTCTTTGTTCGCTACCAAGCCACAAACAAAGAATCGTAACCAAGCGGAAACTCAACGGGCGGTCGTGTGGTGTTGAGTGTTAAAAAGGCTCTTTTGCATCGTTTTATCGATTCGTTTGGGGCACTAACAGCCGCCTGACGTCGCTGGCAGGGCTTCAATTGCGCGGCTACGGATTAAAATGAAAGAAACACCTTTGCCTTTTAATTCTACGGTGGAATTTTAACCGTGGGGACATTTTAACCAGGAATATTTGACTGAATTTGGTGGGCCCGGGAGAATTGACTGTTCAGCCCTGGTATTTTATTATAACCGTTGACAACCGAGGAACTGATAACGGCTTAATTCGCGTCGAATCTGGAAAAAAAAACACACATGAAGGGAGCGACCCACAATGGCAATAAGGCTAGGCTTTTTAATTGGCAATTTTTTGGTAAAATTATCTTCTCAGGTCTTTTATCGGGATTTCCATACAAATCCTTATATTTTTGTTGGCTTTTCCTTACACTGAGCTTGGGGCACCCGTGGACTGACTGGCTGAATGACGTAATGACTATATTGCTCTGTTGAACGACTGACGGATACACTGTTTAAATCAGGTTTAACTTCAGTTTCGCATAGGGAGGAAAAGTGCGGAGTCTGAGATACCGCGAGGATCTAATCAACCAAAAATTCCATTGATTGTTCATTAGCTCGCATAATCATCTATAAATAATGGGGTATGCAGTTGTTTTAAGGCCGGACAACTTTATCCTGTGAATAAGTCACTATCTGACAATTTTAATCTGTGCAAAGATTTCAGTATTTCCTCTCGTAAACGCGTGTACGAAACTTTTGGCCGACGTTCAACATAGAAGTATATTTTATACACTGGATATACCACTTACTAAAGAGTTCGAGGACCGTACTGTAAGTTACGGACCGAGTTTTTTTCTGACAAAACGAGGTTAGTAAGATACTTATTATATCTCTGAGGTTAATCCGGCGCGCGGGAAAGGAAACTAGCGGCCGACAGCAGGCCGTACTGTAGAATATGGCCCGCACAATTGACCAATCACAGCGCGCGTACTAAGTGAGAGATATAATAAAGTAACTTCTCCCCTGTATAAAGTTATCCGGCCTTTGTACAATCGGGGCCAGAATTACACTCGCTATTGGAGTGGCCTGGATTTTACTTCACTCAACTCAAAAATGAACACCTACTTGTTATGCAGGAAAATGTCTGGTTTCCACACCGAATCTGGATTGACGTTGATAGAACGAAGGCCTTCGTACTTCGAAGGATCCCAAGTTAGCCCAGCATCGCGCCATTCCTGAACAAAATACAGATCAAAAGTTGGCTTTTGACTATACGGACTGATTTTTTCATTACATAAACACTATTTTGTTTTTATTTTCCACGTTGGTTACCTCAAAATTCAAAGGAATATGTGACCTTAAATATTCTACGTGAGGCCGTACCCTCCCCACGAAAGAAAAACGGGAGGAGGGAACGTCTACGAAAAGCTGACCCAAATCGTGTTCCGTGACGTCACGCCTTTAGCAATAAAATAGATAATGGTTTTTCATTGGTCACTTACATTAGTCAATTCTTTCGAGAACACAGATAGCCTGTGAGCAGGCTCTCATCGGCGCCGCGGAACGAGTGGCAAAGCCACCAAGGGGCAAATGAGGGCCTGCAAGGATGACATTAGGGGACTTAAGCCCCATTTACACGAGCAATTTTTCCTTGACAAGTCCACTTGTCAAGGAAAACTTGCCGACTGTACACACTAGCAAGTTTTCCTTGACAAGTTTTCCTTGACAAGTTTTCCTTGGTAGTGTAAATGAAAAATATGACAAGTTTTCCTTGTCACATTTTTCTTGTTGTCCATCTACACGAGCAAATTTCAGACTTGACAATTTTTCCTTGTCAAGGAAAAGCTAGCACGCCAGATTTTCCTTGACAAGGAAAATTTGTCCACTATTCCCCATCTACACGAGCAATTTTTCCTTGTCAAGGATAACTTGTCAAGGAAAAACTGCTCGTGTAAATGGGGCTTTAAGCAACGACGACGGCGACGGCAACGAGAATGTCATCTCAAATATAAATTCCCCTTATTGCGATCACTTCATGACTATTTCAACCTTTTTAATGTGACAAGGGTGTGGTAGTTCCTCAAAAATGACACTGGTCGGAATGGCGCTTAATTCAGGGGAGAAAATGAAAATTTCTTTTCAAGTGCTGACGTTCTTCATAAAACCAAAAACTTGGTTATTTCACGTTGTTGTTTTGCTGACGACGGCAAAGAAATGGACAAAAGTGAAAAACGCACGTGCAGGGCGTGCAAAGCTATTGTTTTTACCCACTAAATATGCAAATTCGTGACGTTCTCGTTGCCGTCGCCGTTGTCGTTGCTTAAACACCCTATTGTTTTTTTGAGTACAGCGCGTTCGTCCACAAACGCAGTATTCTGATTGGTGAAAGATGACAGGTTCTGTTGTTATGACGAAGCTTTTCAAAATCTGTCGTTCGCAGCATCTGTAAAAGTGGATGTTAAAGTGGAACATGGGAAGGCAGTAAATTGTCTTTTGGAAGGAACGGGTGTTTTTTACCGTAGTGCCAACTGGATACGGCAAAAGTTTTAAATTTCAACTATTTGCTCATGCGATGGCAATCAAGAAAATTCGCTGTGTCTATGTAACCGGCAGCCGGACAAGATTTTCAAAATACTCCATGTCCTGTAGTCCCGTATTTTCTTGGTTTAGAGTTATGACAGAATTATCTTGTGCTGGGAGTGAAGGAAATAAAAGTGGCGTGTCTTTTCGCGTCCTGTCAAGGAAAGTTCTCTGTGCAAGTAGGGAAGGTTAATTCTCAAACCTGTACAATAATATTGCCAATCCCCATCCCCTCCCAGAGAATTTGTCAAAGCGGCAGTTTCCATGGAAAATAAATGAGAAAGGCCTTCCTTAGGCCCTGTTTACGAGCAGGTAGGGTAACCCTACCGGCTAGGGTTTACCCTAGCGAGAGGGTTACCCCAGCGCTCACACATTTCTTCTTTTTTTCATCGACGTCAGT
>NC_090884.1:7901559-7914059 GCF_036669925.1 Montipora capricornis | reverse complement strand
AACCACGAGAACAAAGCAATAAAATCTCAAAATAATATGTAGAAGTAAACGCTTGAAAAGTTGAGCTTTTGCCACGCAAGCTTTCGTTAGCGCGTTTAATAGCCCAACTTATTTTGGTGAATTTGCAACAACTGCATGACTGGCTCTGGGAACGTCTTATGGTCAATTACCGTAGTTCAAACTTTTACAAATGCAATTATCTCCACCGAAAAAGACAAAAGGAAAACACAAAGAATAACCATATATATATACAACAACAAATAAGTTGAGGTTGCTCTAGACTGATCCAGAAAATAAAAAATAGACGGTAGGTGGTAAATGAACGATAAAACTATGATAAATGGTGGTAAATGAACGATGGAACTGTGGTGCTGCGTCGGTGGAAGAGTGAAACATGAAAATTTGGTTTTCCACTGTGAATGATTTGGAAAGCTGACGTTTCGAGCGTGTTGTTGGTTTGTATGAGGGTGTGGAGGAGCTTTGACATTGGTGGGAATATGGTGACATGAATTTGTGAATAAACTAATGGGATGAGAGGTGTTCATTGATTCCGTGAGGACAGAGTGTGCCTAGTTAAAAGATGAATTTTTGCGGCTTTCTGTGTTCCCGTGGTGTAAGCATAGGCAGCAAATTGTCCTGTTGTGGTGGGTGTGATTAGGAAGATAATGGCGCGCAACTTATTTTGACGCATCTGTGTCGTTTTCTTCTACATCTGGTAGGTGTTCGCGAAAGCCAGAGCTGAAAGCGGTCCGCCAATCTTCTCCCTGTTTCGCCTATGTAGGTTATGCAATAGATGACATTTACGGAGTTGCATGTACAGTGGTCAGTGATTTTAACGGATCGATTCGGTCCTGAGATCTTCACAATGTTAGAAATAAAAAGACAAGTTTTGCATCGTGTGCGAGTACATTTGAAAGTTCCCGGTTGGTTGTCAGACTTAAAAGCAATGCTAACTAGAAAGTTATCTATGCTTTTGCACCGCTTGAATGAAATAAGTCGGGTGATAGAGGAAATATATGTTTAGTTTCGGGATCATTGCGGCGAATTTTGAAGTTTTTGAGAATGACATTTTTAACTGCAAGGTTTTGTGGATGGTAGGTGAGAGTGAACGGGATTCTGTTGGTTTCTTCGCTCTGTGACGTTTGCAATGCGGTTTCTCGATCGACTTCTTGGGCATGATGTTTGCCTGTGGTGACAGCGGAGTCAGGGTGGCCACGTTTTTTGAAAAAACTGGCATATTTCCTCGCACTTGCTATGAAAGTCGGAGTCGTCACTACAGAGGCGCCTTAGTCTAAGAAATTGAGAGAATGGGATGGCATTTTTTACGTGTTGTGGATGAGAGGACGAAGGCAGCGAATAGTTATGGGGATCTGTTGGTTTGTAGTGTACGCTGGTAGATAAACCGTTGCCGTTGACTGAAAGTTTAATGTCAAGGAAAGCTAGGGAATTTTCGGAAATTATTTTAGAGCCGGGTGGAAATAATTGACTGAAGTAATGAATTGGTTGCAGTTCCTCTCTGCTGGATGAAGTAACGCCGACGTAGTCATCCGGATGAAACGTTTATAAAGATCAGGTTTTGGTCCGTGGTTACAGTAGTTAGAGAAAAATTCGTTTTCGATATAGCCTAAGGAAAGGTTGGCATAGCTAGGTTCCATTTTGGTTCCCATTGCAACACCGTTAATTTGTTTATTTCGGAAAAACAGCTGTCCTACATACGAAAAGGTTATCTTCTTAAAAGTAGAACGGTAAACAAAAGTGAACTTTTTTCAAAACCAGAGAAATCTTGTTTTTGCTTAATGCTTTCGAACTTTTTGTTCGCCAAAGGTAAATGTTTTGTTTTTTTTCTCAGCCGAGTTGATGTTAAGTCAACATGGCTGAATGTAAGTTTCCCTTGGCTTTCAATTTGCCACAGTAAAAGGAAAAAGCTTGACGGATTCCCTGGTTTGCCGAAGTTTTGGTGGGAAGATCTCGTCGGCCAAGACGTGATGGTCAAGGGACCTGTGTTTGTGACTAAATTAAAGGGGGTATTTACATGAGACCGGGACAAACTCAGACCGGTATGAGTTCGTATCGGCCGCCATACATTTCTTTTTATGCGTTTACACGAGACTGGTCTGACAACGAACTCAGTCCTGATGTCTGACTTCCTCTCGGTTGTTGGACCGAGACGAGAAATTCTTGCACCGGTGTGAAGTTCGTACCGGTCTCATGTAAATGACAAAAAATCTCAGAGCGGTCCAGAAATTTCAAGCCTGTATGCTTTTTGGTCAGCCCATATATTTGTTAGACAAAACATTATATCATTTCATCCCGAAACCAGGTACCAAGCATCTCGTCTCGGTTTCATGTAATCGGTTGCGAAAATTTCATACCGGTACAAATTCATAGCGGTCTGAGTTCGTCCCGGTCTCGTGTAAATACCCCCTTAGTATCAACCTGAAGAAAAGCCCCGTAGAAAATGTTATTGTAAGAAAACTTTTAAGCACAGCTCAGGACTTTACGGCAACGTTCATTAAGGAGGTCGAGATTTTAATAGCCTACATTTCTGTGCGAATTGTACCAGCGGTTCAACAATTGCACTGTTAAAACGGATTCTTGTCATTACAATCAACAGATTAGATCTCCCTTAATTTTCCCCGTCTCGGAGATTCCTCCTTTTAGGGGTTCCCCCTTTTAGAGATTCCCTATTTTAGTAATTCCCCGATTCAGGGATTGACCCATTCTCCGTTCCTCTTTTAGAGATAGCCCCACACTCCAAAAGTTAAAGGAACTTGTTAAACTAAGCTACATTTAAAGTTCAAGATGTAACTGAGAGGCGTGAACGCAAAATGTAGCGAATTTTAATTTTTCTTACCGTCAGAAAAATGAAAATTTGCTGTTTTGCGTTCACGCCTCTCCTACGGCGTAGTTTCACAGTTCTCAGTTTATTAAATTCTTGGGTAGTTTGGCAACCTGGAAGAACATTAATAAAACTGGAATGATGAAGAGGAAATCAGTCAATTCACAATTTCAATTACGTTCTCTTTGTTCCAGCTAAAAAGGTGTTTTGAGCCGCGACAATGGCCACTTTAACGAAAACGCAGCTTCGCAATGTGACTTCAATTCGAGCTAACCGTAAGGCTAAAGGTAAGTCTTTCGAGATCACCCAATCTCGTTCAGGTTCAAGAATTTGAGCTAAGTATCCAAGGACTGCATTGGTACGAAAGGTTTCGAATTCAAGATAAAGAACAAACGATTCGCCTTGGTGTATAATGTTAACGTAACACCTCAAATCTGGCTATGGGTGTGTTCCTTTCGCCAAATCCCAAAACTGAACGAATGGCTCTCCCGTTGCAATGTTAACCAATTACGTCATTGTTGAGTTGCTTGAAGTCCCTGTTGAGTGAGCGCCTTCAATGAGGCAAAAAAAAAACAACAATTTACCCAAATTCGGTAAAAAATAAGAGATCAACTCTGTCTTCGAGGCCTCTAACGATTTACTCCTGTGAGAAGCTTTTCGAAGTAAAAAGTGTGTTGATACTGACCAAACTATGAAGATTGACGTAAGCAAAACCAAACTTGACCAGAACAGGTTGCGACTGGTTCAAAACCGGTCTGACTTCCTTGTTGTAGTCCTTGAAAAGTGCCTCGATCAAAGTTTTTTCGATTCTGGTGCGATTTATTTGAGCCTGGCAACCTACAAGAGAAGAACACAAACAGCATCTCTTCAGGGGACGTAAACAAAGAAGGAGTTTGAAAATGAGGAGGTTTTGTTGTCACAAATGGTTCAATCACTTTAACTTTAATTTGGAATGCAATTTTGTCGGCATACATTGACTGAACTGTGTATAACCCCTAGGGGTTCACTGTTTTCGGATACCGAAATTCCTTTGTTTGAACAGTTTCTATAAAAGTTAGGACAGGATGCCTTTGTAATGGGTTTAATTTTCTTACTTTTTCAAGACTTGAAATTTTTTCGATTGGCCGGGTTTAATTATTGATTTTTCAGTGTTTATGAGATGAATCAAAAGCTTTGCAACTGGTTTGATTTCTTTGATGTCTTACCGCTTACTGAATTCGAGAATCCTATCGTAGCCTTAAAGATTTTTGGACCAAAAAGTTACAAGAAAAGCATTTATTGATGAGAGAGCCATCTCCAAAGTTCACCAAGTCCAAGTGCACCGCAACTCGCTATACGCACAACTAACTGCATGAAGAACTTGTTTTATCAACTTTTCAGCTTGATTTTCAACGACAACGAAAGGATCGGTTGCATACGCCAAGCAAGCGTGCTCAAAAAGAATTTGATATATTCTCAAGCCCACTTAAATAATTAACAATTATTCGCCGAAGGCCGGGTGAATATCGATGTTCACCGAGCCTAAGGTGAATAATTGTTAATCACCTTTGTAATTATACTAAATTGGAATGTTACAATGACTTGTCTCTGTTCAAATTGAAAACGTCACGATGTACATTACATAAAATGACAGAAGGTGGGATTGGTTGTTTTTAATACCCTGAAATGTGGGAGTAATTAATTTTCCGCGTTTATATGATTAAACATACACCTGGTATGATTTACTTTCCTTTTTTACAGTGCGCTTCTCAGTATAAACCTTAAATAACCAACCAACAGTGTTCTTATATTTGCGTTAACACTTGCCATTACACTTAAGTGCCTCTTTAGTAGCGCTTCCTTCACAACAGTTTATTTCATCTTCTCGACATTCTTTAGTTCGTCACAGTCGTTGTAGCGCGCAAACGTACGGTAATCCAAGAAGATTCCCGCTGCTACTCTTTAAATGATCTTCGCCGCTTAATTCAGAGTACCAAAACGCTTGTAAATGCTCTTGAAAATTTTCTTACGTTATATCATTGAATTGCAAAAAAAGGACAGCGGTTTACTATTTTCGGAACTTAAGGCTAAAACGAGACAGTCCAAGGACGCTAATTCCAAGAATTTGAACTTTTTATAACATTAGAAATGGGTGGCATAAGAAAGCCAGCCTGTAAACATAATAAATATTTCAAACTTCGGTCTCCTAGTCCCTATTAAGAACATAATAGCAACAAGTGGAAGAGACAAATTGTTTATGGTAATTTCCGTGTCCAAAGCTGTTCCGCTACATGCGTTCGTTAAACACAGTACAGCTGTATAGTCTATACACATGTTGTACTGTTTTCAGTGAAACATAAACAGTGAAACTGGAGAATAATAAAAAAAAGTTTTCAACACTTAAGCGAAATGAACAAATTACAAGGAAAAAGAATTAAAAAGAAGCTTAATGGCGTGCGGAGATCGCTAAATTATTTCATCCATGAATCATGACTGATAAAATTGACTAATCGCAAGAATCTCATCTACGGAATGGGGAACACACTGATCTAGACAATTTCTAAGGCTTGTCTAGTATCTCGAAAATTCGTGGACTAACTCAGGCTAACGGCAATTTTCTCTTCTTTATCTCTCGCTAAAGATATGAATTGTGGAGAGTGCAATTACGCTATGTTTCAATAAATAATTTTTTTCATTTTCAACAAAGAAAACACTACGTTTATTAGAAGTGGCTAGATCTCTCTTTCGAGCAAGAGCCAGGGTTACTTTTACATTTTTGCAATTTATGGACCAAACTGGCATTTCAGTTGAAGAGCAATGACAAGCCAAATTTTGCGATATGAAAATTCAGTAAGAAATCTAATAGGGCTAACGATTTGTGATAGATAAAAACAGTTAACAAAATGAAATATCCAACCGCAGCAGCCTAAAAAACACAGGTAGGTAGCTTGTACTGTTCTCAATTTTAGCACATTTCCTCGGTACGCGTGTCCTAGCAAGGTTCAGCTGAAGGAGACCATTTCCTTACAAAAAAAGGGAACATGTCTCGATACAATTCACATATAGAACAGTTTAAGCTGGTCTTTTCTTTACGAAGTCTAACTTAAGCTGCTGTTCTCAACAATCAATTTTCGTCCAGAACTTTCTAGAGGTGGTTTGCTTCAAGTCAATTCATATATCGAATACTCATTTTCTTGTCTCCATAAGTTTCGCCGGACGAGCAATATTGCGAATCCTTTAACAAAAGTTCTGAAGTTTGACACGTTGAAGAAAATATACAATTTTACAATAATTTGTCGTTTATAAGCTATACACACCTTCCACGACAAAAATAGTCTTTCGGATAAGTGTCAATTTAAACACAAAACTTGAAATAGTAAGTGCGAGCTCTTAATTACAGCTGCGCGCAAGTCTTTACTCATTAAAGATCCGAGCAAAATGCAAACAAAATTATAGATCAAGTTTTTCAGTGAGGCTACTTTGCAACCACAGGGGCATACGTTTTTTTCAAATACTTACGTTTAAATTGCTCAGCCGCCAACACCAGTGCAAGCAACCAGAGCATTAGAAAACTCCACTGCCTTGCCCTCAATCTTCGGGAAGCCATGTTTTGATAAACGTTCTTCTCCGCGCCTTCAAGTTGTTACTATGCCCTCTATGAAAGCGAAACGAATGACCGTATTATTTTCATAAAACAGAGACTGTGGTCTCCATCCCATGTACAATATTAGGAAGATGGAAAATTCGAAAATCATAAACAAACCAAAGACTTCAATCCTACTTTTCTGGAGTCTTTTTGTCCGATTTAAAACGATCAAAAGTTTGAAAACACTTCTCAAAAAATGGGTTAATAAATTGGCGTAGATAAGACGTTTCTACACTCGAGAGTCCATTGATCCTTCTTTGTTTGGCTCAGGCGGCGTCGACGTTATTCACCTCTCACAACTCTGACCGTTCACGATCAGAATCTCAAACTAAAAACAGGTGGAAATGAACAAGTTTTCCGGCTTTCCGCCCAGTCGACTCGTCTTCCCGCGCCAGATGCACAATGCTATTTCCCATCAAGTACTTACCGAGACCATTAGCATTTTAAAACGAAATCTCCTAGGGAATAGTAAAATTAATTCAGCTGGAATTTTGTCCGTTTATGTTATCTAGTGGGCAGCAAAGGTAAAAGCCGTGGTGAAAGTGAAATGTGGTTATCACACCCGACTAGTAACGGGGGGACGTGGGTTCAAATCTCACTCAAGGCTTTCAAACATTTATTCAGTTAAAAATTTGACTATTTGGGGTGTACGGGGTCAGGGTTTCTCTCATATACTCTTCATACACAAATAAAATTAGCCTGTATCCCTTGTAGATCCTTCCTTGTCATCCACTAAGTTGACTACGGTCGATTATCATTAACTTGATCCTTAGTTGGGTTTCAAGCGGAGTTATAGGCTTCCCTACCTTGTCACCGTGCATGCCCGGCACCGAGCGAAGGCGCTACAACAGAACAATTAGGTTAGCACCTAAGCACCAACATGTATGCAAATTTACGTAGTGTTTGTGATATAAAAATAAGTGCGCAGCAGTGTGAATAAAACCCCTGAAGAGTGAGGCTTCAAGCATTACGAAACAGGCCTGTAGGGCAATTACCGTGTAGCTACGTTTTAATTCTCACAGCCCTCTATAGTTACGCTCTACCTTGTATTGAGCACTCTAACTGGCTCGATCGCCACCTCTTTTTGATTATACATATAAATATACCCGTTTTCAAAAACGTTGCAATTTCAAAGTATATATGATATATATATGCCTTTTGTTTTCTCATCAGAAAGGTGAGACATGAAGCATGTGTATTTCACGCTGAAGGAACAATACTTTTTTCTTCTAACAAAAATAATATTCAAAAATCAAAGGGAAAGCCACTTGTATTTCCTGTACGAAAGCAGTCCTTTTCAATGCCTGCTCCATATAGCTTGGATCTTTGCTGGCGTATCATAGAGCTGCTCTTTGTAGAAAACAAAACTAAGACGTCCATAGCGCGCCATTTAAGGATCTCAATCTCTCAAGAATAGGAAAGCCAGACGGCACATTGTTAACAAGTTTACAGCTTCTTGTGCCCATGGAATACGTATTAAACGATCCCACAAGCTATTTGAGGGAAATGGAACAGTATTTAATTGATTCAACCGGGAGCTCTTTAATCCTAAATTTTTTAAAGGTTCGTTTATTGTTGGGGTCGTTCATTACGCGAACTAATATTTTACGGGTAGCCATCACAAAGAGGTGTGGTCGGTAAACCCGCCAACAAAACAACCTCCGAACCAACCAAAATTTATGACTCATTATTCATCATGTATACACGGGGTTCATGCCAGCAAGGCCGCTGAAACCGAGAAGAATGGACTAAAATGGCGGAGGACAAAAGAATTATTGTTATTCCGATTAGGACCTTGCTAATTAGGTATTATTATGTTCGCGTTGTTCTTTTGTTCTATGGACATTAATTATTTCGGATCCGGTATATGAAAGACCAGAGCAAAGTGAATTGCGAAGACAATATTCCCAACAAACATTTATCCAATTATAAATTCGTTAGACACCTTTCAAGACTGAAAGATCAAGCCATAAATAATGAAATATAGGAGGTTTTCAACAAACCTCTTGAGACACCAATAACAAAAGAGAGAAAAGTACAACTTCTGGTGGACGAACAAAAGAAGCTAATGAAAGATATTTAGTTTTCGTCCACCAACATGAAAACCTCCTACAACTTAACTTTCTCCAAAAGTAGTTTACGTTCTACTTTTTGTTTTTTTGTTTTTTTGGCTTTTGAGTTGAGATATGTGGCGAAACTGCTCCGTTCTTCAAGGTAATTCGAAAAAGAGCTGACTAGTAATCACCATCTTCTTCATAACCCGAGCAGTTCTTTCGGTTAGGAAAAAATAATAACACTATAATTACTATCTATTAAGTATTTTTTTTTAGAACTAAAATTTAGAGTTTCAAATTCAGAGTTTTAATGTGAATTTAGAGTTATTTAACAATTATTCGCCGAAGGCGAAGTGATTATCGGTGAATATTCACCGAGACGAAGTCGAGGTGAATATTCACCGATAATCACTAGTGAATCACTGAGCCTGAGGCGAATAATTGTTTTAGTATAAATACACAGGTGATTATTTCAAAAAAGAGAAAATATATATATTTCAACGCGAAATCATCTTCACTTACAGTGGCAAAACGACTACTGGCAGCCATTTTGTCCGTCGAGGTGATTATCGGCTGATAATCCGAGATAGCGAGCCAATGAGAGCGCGCGATTTTGTATAATCACCTGTGTGTTTACGTATACTAAATATATACATGTATACAGTCTCCCCAATTAGTAAGGCACTGTGCCAGAGCTATAAGACTTGAGACTTTAATAAAGTTCACTATTATTATTATTAGACATCCACCTACATACTCAAGACACACAGGCTATTAAGATCTATTTAGTATTTAGTATCACCTAGTCACACATGACACACACTACACATACACTTACTATTTAGTATTACTTAGTCAAAAAATTTAGAGATTTGAAATGGCTTTGACGTTAATTTGCTTCGATAGTAAATACTGTTTCACTCAAGTTTTTTGGGGAAAATAGGGAGACTGAGATCTTTAAAATCGTGTGGTAATTCTTGCTAATGCGGGGGTTGATTGCTAAAGCAGACCACGTTGTATTTCCAATATTAGTCCTAGAAAGTGCTTTATAGAAGTTACCTTTTGACGTATATCTAGGGTTATATTTGTGAACATCACTGGCATAACGAAAGTGGTTGTCGAAAATGGAGGGGAGTCGCTTTTTATTCTATTGGTGGGAGAACTGAAGAAAACGTTGTGTAAAAATGTTCTGCAATGTGAGTAGGTCCAATGTGCATTTTCACCATAAAGAGTAGCATAGAACATGACACGGATAATATGGTTTTGTGTAACTTGAACTTTCTTGAAAAGCGATGCACAAGCAAGTGCAGCATATGATAGATATGGAAATATCAAGTTATAATAAAGTTGTCTAAGTTGTGTTAATGGGAGATAGTGCCTTAGCTTGAGGAAAATTCCTGTATTTCCATATATTAACAATTATCTCGATCCACGAGTTTGTATTTGCGTAGATAATTGAGTAAGAAATTGTGATATGTAGAGGGAAAAAAAACTTCTAAACAAGATTGCCTGCACGATAGCGAATCTCTATCGTTTTAGCCCTGAGGCATAGTTAAAAGTGCTTGTGAATTTTACTGTCAAATAAAACAAAAACTAAAAATATATGTGCTTGTCTGAGTGGGTTTTTGATTATTAAATTGCAGTGAATCGAACGCCGCCTATTTGCATACAGGATTCGTTTTCAAACCTCTTTCACATGAAAACGCCAAGTGCTCACTCACGCTCTAAGCAAACGTGACGAAGACAGCAAAGACATGTACAAAATACATTGCGCATGTGCAGCACTGTTGTCTGTTGTTTTAATTCGTGCTTTGTTATGTTATTGTTGTTCGATAAATCATTCCCAAAAAAAAAAGATTTCTAAATCCGAAAAACCGAAAATCCCGACCCGATATATCGGCCGCGAATTCGTGATGTCGAAGGTGAAAAGACCAGTGGATGACTGAGCAGATGGACCGTGATGAAGTTTGTTATTTATTTGTTAAGCAGGTTGAAGTTTTGGCAGCTATTCAGCTGATGTGGACCTACTATACCCACCCACCCATATACACACAGAGGACAGTCACAACACCGGGTACTTCATCCCCTACTCTTCTCGAATAGTGTGTGGGTTCTTAAACGTCCCACAGGGAACTAATGAACATGGAAGTTATTTGTGAGACGGGACCTCCGGCTTATTGTCCTTATCCGAGAAGACTTGAAAGTCTAACCATTTGCGGATGTAATTACAAAGGCAGCACTTTCTCCTCAGTTATTTAAAGACCCTGAGTGTTGGTCCGGCCGGAGTCGAACTCACGATCTCCTGCATGGCAGCCCGATGCTCAACCAACTAAGCCACCGGTGACGATGGTAACTCGCGGATGTCCGAATAAAGATGTCAGAGATCTGAGCCAGCCACGGAAGTTAGTCCGGAATTACTGGAGTTTGATAATTATTGATAACTAGTTTCATTTGCCAAAGTCGTTGTTTGTACTGAGTGAGCTACGTTTGTTCTCTTCTCTGCCGTTTGATCTTTTTTTTCTCCTTAATATTTTCGAAAATTGTTCTGGAAATCTTAAGACCCCCTCCAAATCTCGAAACTAAGACCTAAGACCCCCTAAAAATCTCGAAAACTAAGACCTAAGACCCCCTAAAAATCTCGAAATCTAAGACCTAAGAAACCCTACAAATCTCGAAATCTAAGACGTAAGCTCGAAATCTAAGACCTAAGAAACCCTCCAAATCTCGAAAACTAAGACCTAAGACGCCCTGCCAATCCTGAAAACTAAGACCTAACACCCCATCAAAATCTTGAAAACTAAGACCTAAGACCAGTATTGACAAGTCTAAGTAAACCTATCAGAATACCCATGAATAATTCTACATTGGGCGCCATTTTAAAAGTCAGCGAAGCAAGCCGTGACGTCACACTGGCATTTCCTTAGACCTTTTAGCAGATACGGTGGCCATTTTGATTTCTATTGTTTCGAAAGACATTATGGGATGCTCAGGGGGCAAATTAATAAGTATTTGCCCCCTGGGCATCCCATAATAGCTATTTGAAACAAAATAAATCAAAATGGCGGCCGTATCCGCGAAATGGTCTTTGGAGACGCCCCCTCCCTCCTGGTTCACTCGATTGTCTGTGTGGTTTGTGACGCGCAATAATGTATCGCTTGGTTTTGGTTTTCCAACACCAGAAACTCATAAGGGTTGAAACGTGTAACGAGTGTTCACAGCTTCCGAATATTCAGTGCGAACTGATTGGTTGAATGTTTCAGTGCTAAGTACCATATTTGGAAACCCCTCGCTCTTGTTGTTCCAAATATGGTACTTAGCAAATTGAATATTCAGAAGCTTGTTTCCCAGCACACAAGGGGTCGTTACACGTTTCAACCCTTATGAGTTTCTGCCAACACTCAATTGTAAACTGATGCTCTGTTTGTTGCAAAATCAAAACATTTGATTCAGAATTTGAAGAACTTTATTTGTACCCGATATCACGAAACATTTTTGCAGGGATGCCACCGGGGTAAGATATACATAGACCCTATGCAAAAATGGCTGCCTTTAAATTATTCTTTTGTTCATATTCAAAATAGCCCAACTAACCTCGTTCGCAATAACAAATTCTTTAGAATTTTTGTCTCAAAAACGAGGTTAGTTGGGCTATTTTGAATATGAACAAAAGAATAATTTAAAGGCAGCCATTTTTGCATAGGGTCTATGGCTACACTCGAAATCATGCCATAACTATTGCACATTTGAATCCCGCATTTACAATATTAAACTTATTACTCAAACACGTAGATCATCCAGACCTGTACAATGGCTAAAAAGTTCTTTTCAGTTGGTCATATCTAAAAACTAGATTGCACATAACAGCAACAAAACTCCCTTAACCCCAGTCATGAGGGTTACCGGAAATATAGTAAACAATATTCGGAAAAAGCACGAGCATTTTTTTTCACCACACCTACTTTTTGCCTGTCACTACGATTTC
>NC_090884.1:7871559-7896559 GCF_036669925.1 Montipora capricornis | reverse complement strand
GACGTGGAATTCTCGAATAATTTTTGAAAAATGTTATCGACTTTTCCTCTAAAAGGTAAAAAAATGCGTGATAGGCTCTTTTAAGCTACCTACTACTTACCAATCCGTCCTTTGAATCTAACAGTTCTGTAAAGTGATGCACCAAACTTAACCTTTTGGGTTTTATCTACACAAAGAAAAAGGAAAAGAAAATTGAACACAGTTCCATTTCTTCAGGGAACGTTCAAACGCTGGGGCAATTATTGAAAGACAAAATCTAACTAAAACTACTCTGGTTAGATCAATCAATCTGGGGCCGGTTGCTCGAAGCCCGGTTAGCGCTAACCGTTGGTTAAGAGGTATCAAAACCGATAGGTTTCCATGGTATTTTACGCTGGTTAGCGCTAACCATGCTTCGAGCAACACGGGCCACAGTGCTACTTTACGTAATCCAAAATGGCGTCAAGAAAGAGAAGGGCTAACCATAGTAGCTGAGTTACCACGCTTCTATGCAACCACGCCTTTGCTGGGCAAAAATTTAGACGGTCAAGGTGTTCACAGCACGCCCGTTAAATTTTTGACCGCGTACCGGCTAAAACTTCGTCCCCGATTTGAACGTTTAAATTTTTGAACGGCGAGGCGTCTAAATTTTCGTACGTTTAGCGTGGTTCCGTGTGAACGGAACCCCTAAATGCACGAATTTTCAACAGGTAGAAAATTTGTCCAGTACCGTGTGAATCCGGCCTCAGTCAATAGTCCGACTGTAAAGTGGCGCGACGTCATACTTACATATTTTTGATTGGCATCTTTCAAGGAGGTTCTCAAGAAAAAGCCATTGAATTCATTGACAGCATATAAAACCCGCAAACTATAAAATGAAAGAAGAGCTGAACGGTGTGAAACTATTATTTGACTTTGTGCCCATTCTTTTGTTCACTGGACAACAGAAGCGCCTATAATTCCACGAGAAAGCTAAATACATAGCAAGACTTATACCTCATTCACACCAAGACATGTTTAATTGAACTGGCTTTAACAAAATGAAAATCAGTAACAGAAAAATGTTGGACTGGCTTTTACATGAGATTCAGGCGAGATTCAATACATGCTTTGATCTGTGCTAAATTCACAGTCGACAAAAATCAGTATACATGATTTTAAAAGAACGGGTTTAACTAAACATGTTAAAAATATGGGTAAGATTTGGTGTGAACGGGGCATTAGATTAATGCTACTTAAAATACAATTATAATAAAAACATACTAAAATTTATTGATGAGCTATATTTTCAAAAGATGAGTTTTCAGTGCTTCCTTAAAATTGTAGAAATTGTTCTCAATCCTAAGGTTGGGTGGTAGAGCAATTCATAAGGCAGGCGCGGTAGAAGCAAAAGATCTGACTCCTGTTGTCGTTCTTGTTATTTCAAGTGGCGGCGCAAGTAGGTACGACGGTCGACGTCGCCTAAGATGAAAAAGCTGACTACTATAAAAAGGGCCATTGCTCTGTAAGGTCTTAAATGTAATTATAATTTTATTAAAAACAATCCTGTACTTAACAGGCAGCCAGTGTAACTGGAACATTACAGGTGATATGTCAGTGATAATAGCGCCAGCTGCACCAAGCGCCAGAGACCTACCTTGCGAGAAGTTGCTTTCTCCTACGCTTCCCGAGAGAGAAATCACTGCGAGCAACCGTTTGATTTTCCAGCATGGGCGAAGTACGTCACACCTCACGTGATGTAGTTGACATCACTTCGTCTAATTTCGCGGAATCACAACACAGCAGGCTCGCCCAAATGCAGCAGTCACGTAGCTGAACGCATGCGCAGGCGCCAAAACAAGTTTCCTAACAAAATTTCATTTAATCGTACTTGGCGCTGGACGGTGGCTCATTCAAAGAAACTAACGGTTGCTCACAGTGCTTTCTCTCTCGAGAAGCATAGGAAAAATCAACTGCTCGCAGGGTATTAGAGACCCCAAGTCTCTGTCCAAGGTGCAAGAGAGAGGACATAGTTAGTCCTCGAGAGAAAAAGTTCCTTTGTAGAAAAAAGGCTTCTTACATTCTTGGGTAGAGAGGAAAAAATGCTCTTTAAGATTTGATTTTCCGGTACCGATAATTGTCATTTCCGTGTCTAGATCTTGTCTATAAAACTGCACGATTTAGTAGTTCAGGGAACAATTTTCATACATGAAAATCCCGCCAAAGCTAAAATTCGTCCAATCAGATCGCTACGAAAAGCAATGCGAATTTCCAAAACAAAAACACACGGTCGAAAAGCCTGTCGATCGGTTGAAGTTGGGCCTTTAAAATGGCCCATAAAGAAAATGATTTTTCGTGTTGACAGTTTCGATGACTATCAGACATCTTCATCGAAAGCAACACAATAATAATGTACGACTCGCGGCTTACTTTTTTCAAGATTTGTGCGCCCACCAACCTGGAATTACTTTTTATTTCCTTAAGGATTATTCCGACGGCATCTGTAGCATAGTTTGTTCTTTGAAGACCCTAAAATTAAAAAAAAGAATCCACGAGGAGATATAGGCGTATTCTTTTACTCACCTTTGTAACTTTATTAAATTCTCAATCGCAGATATTGCGTTCCTAGCCTTTTGATTGGCTCAGTCAATCTCGGTATTCAATCACCCAATATACCGCATGACCTTATATGGAAACTGATTGTGCCGGTAATTTTAATTGCAACAACTTACGGTTGTTTTAAAAAAAGTGAAACGGTTCACATTTAAATCAAATTTAACAAAACAATCATTCCATCCGTGCTAGTTGGATGCGAGATTGGTTATATATCCTCGGGATTTCGCCCCTCCTTGGCTATTTACCAATTCATCCAACACGCGCTCATGACAGAATTGTTAAATATGTCTCAAATATTACGCCAGCCGTGATTTGCGCATTTAGCAGGCCGTCTTAAACAGCACAGCCCACTAAAATGAAAGTATGTGTTTGTTGCTTAATACAAAAATCTAGAAGCTAGAGATATGAGGGTTATCTTACTAACCTAGTTTTGTCGGACTGCTCCTTCTTTTTTCAAGTTCAATTTCGCGCGCGCGCCATAAATTGAACTCGCTAAAACAAACGCCGCGAATTTAATCCCATGCTTGAATTCCCGATCTGTTTCGCCCCTGATTCCACTACACCCCCCCCCCCCCCCTTCAATGTTGTAACCACGTAACAGTGACCATGAAGCGTTTTTCAACATTGAAATTGGGGGAGGGGTTAGCGGTTATTGATGTACAGAAGATTTTTTCGGTAATGTATCAACGCCTCTAGATTAAGTAAATTTTGGACTAGTTTTTATGGTTGTCATACGACCATCAGCTAAGCCAATGTCTGAGACACCCTCTTTTTGGACATGAAGTGCATGTTAAGTACTTTCAACACATCTAAATACATTTTAAGACGTCAAACATGCCGTTTCCTTGAAGATTTTTATGTGTACATCTAAAACATCTTGCTCTTACCATATCGATAATTTTCCCCAAAATCTCTCCTTGTTTTGTGCTGTCTCGTTTACCAAATAAGTATTGTTGGTTTGTCTTGAGCTACAAGGATATTAAAACATCGTTTTAAATCGAAAAGAGACAGCAATTTGCGACTAATACTGTTTGCTATTTGTTACTGTTTTCTGATTCCTTACAATTAACCGCGCGCAACTCTCTCAACCAATCAAATGCAAAGTAACGTAAAACTAATGTTTATTTAATCACGCGAAGGTGCAACGGGGCAAGATTGCAGAATGTTATGCGTGTGGCCGACTAGCGAAAATTGCATTACTAAAAGAAATATTCAAAGTGTACTTTTTGACAGGGTTCGTGCTCGATTTTGTCTGTAAAATTCCAGGAGTATTCAAGGAGTTTTCAAGAACAAGAAATCGAGTTTTCAAGGAGTCTTTATAAGAAGATTTCTATGCCATACATAGTGTCTCAGTGTTTTCTTTGCTGAAAAAGCCTCCCTTGATATTCCTTACCACATTCTGCAAGTTGAGTGCACGCATGGACATTTTAATTTTAGGTTTTAATGTTTCCCTAATAGTCAATTTTGGGCTCAGTTTTTGAAATGTCTCTTTTAACTTAGCATGATGCAATCTCAACAATTTTCACCCAAGCAAAAATTCAAGGAGTTTTCAAGCAGTTTTCCGTAAAATTCTTTTCTTCAAGGGCTTTTCAAGTGCCCTTGAAGTCTAAAATTAAATTCCAGGGCTTTTCAAGGACTTCAAGGGGCTGCACGAACCCTGTTTTGAGAATGGTTCGCAATTTTAAATTTATACGGTTCTGCAAGTCAGAACACAAGCAATTCTGTAGACTCATACCACTCCTTTACACTCACCGGGTTTTCCCGCGCTTAACATCGGCTACACAAATTCATGTGATTGTACAAGTGACACCATTTTGATTGGTTCGAACCATTACTTTAGTTTTTGCTATAGGCAGCGTTTACACGAATGCGGTTTCATTAACTGCATCGCGTTTTCGATGCGGTTAAGCCTTGGGTTTACATGACACCGATCGAGAACATCAGCGAAACCGGGTCGATTTGAAAAGGCTGCCAAAAGTGGAACGTTGACAAAACAATACGGATTTATCTGTCGTATAAACAGCGAAACGGCATCGATTTGAATACGGTTACTATTGTGGTGCGAAATTTGCATTGTTCGATTCAAAATGGTGAATTCAGCACGTACACGTAGTGCAGCGATTGCTTATATATACTATCACGACTTTGATTTTCTAGCGAAAATGGTTCCGTGTAAACACTTCTAAACCGCATCGATTTTGACGCGGTTTCGAAGTCTTGAAACCGTGTCGATGTGAAACCGCATTCGTGTAAACGCTGGCATAGTGTACGACGAACTAGAAAACAGCAGCCTCAAGGATCCGCCAAATAGTTCGCTGAAACACAGTATTCGTTTGTTCGTTTAGTCATTTATTCATTCATTCATTAATTGCCTCACTCAAATGGTTTGCTGAGAATGAGTCACGCTGAGATTAGCGTAGTGCTAAAAAATCAATGAAATCAAGAATTTCGACGATCAGCTTATCGCGGATTACTAGTTATTTTTACCTCTGTAAAAAACTTGCTATTTATCATCCGACACATTTGAAGCCACGCAGTTGCTTGTTTCGGCTGGTCAAACCTTCCCTCGTGAAATATTGACATCTGCAACTCAGATTCTCCATGCACCCAGTTAAAGACTGCAAGGAAACCAAAAATGAGACAAGGAGAGGCAAAAAAGGTTAAATAAGACTCTATTGCTAATTCGGGAGACGACAATCAACTTACAGCTGATAGATCAAATAAATTTAACAAATTGATGCCATGAGAGGAAGGCGAGTGGTTGTATTGCTTAAACGGGCGCGAAAGTGGTATTGGCATTGTTCTACATGACCGAGGTGTTTGAGGAGTCACGAAGTAAAAACTCGGAACGAGAACCAAAGTGCTGTTCGGGTTTGTGATTGAAATATCAAACATTGAAGCAGCTCTGATGCAAATCGAGTTGCTTGGCTGAGAAATTGAGTTTGTCCGGACACAAATCAGAAACAGGGGCGAGCGAGGATTTGTCAGCCGCAAATCGGAAACAGGCCAGGGCGACGCGTTCAGCATGTAATTTTAACGTATCTCAACTGCTCTTCATATTATCTTAGGCGGGGGCAGATGTAGTGTAAACTATTACTAGTTGATATCAAGAGAGAGATTACTTGAAGCACCGCGTGCTGAATCTCTCTATTAACGAGATCACACCTCGTCTAGGCGCTTTTTTTTCCTCTTCAAAAAACCACTGTTATGTTAACGAGATCACACCTCGTCTAGGCACTTTTGCTTTCCTCTTCAAAAAAACACTGTTATATCGTTGGCTTCATAGGTGCTAAGATTCCCTCGTGTATCAAACTTGCTGTAAACTCAATCCCGGATTGAAGAGTCGATCCTCGCACTTAGAGCGGTTTTCAATTGAGTGTCGAAAGTAATTAGATAATTACTTTGGTTTATGATTACTTCTTTCAGTGATTGGTTCAAAGTTCTCGCACCATTTTTTCAACCAATAAGAAGTGAAAGCAAAACCAATCGTGGCTTGCGCGTGTACATTTTCCCGCGCTTTGTGTCGACTACGTGTAATTACTTCGAGTTTTGATTGAGTTGCTGGATTGTCTCAGTCCTTTTTGATTGGCCGAAGTAATTACTTTGGTTTTGGTTTTACGACACTCAATTGAAAACTGCTCTGTAGTGGAAGTGCAGTTTAGCAATCAAGCTAGTTTAAAGGCACCCCACTTTTTTATAATCTGAAAGAAACGATTCAAACTTAACAGAAACATGATTAAGAACTAGCTGGCTATTTACAAAGCGTGGTAGAGTTGAAACCGGGACAGCCGGGAATCAAATCCAAACCAGGGGCCCGTTTCTCGAAAGTCCCGAAACTTTACGGGCCATTTTCGGGTGTCACAATTCCCTTTGTATCTCAAGAAAGGAGAGGATTTAATTCGTCAAACTTCACAGACATGTTTCTTTTAGTTAGGTTGAAAACATGTTAAAAGATCGCCTTTCCAAAACAAGCCGTTGGCAGTTTCACAAATGGCTTTTCGAGCCCGAAAAGTTTTCGGGACTTTCGAGAAACGGGCCCCAGAGGTTGAAACAGGATTTGAACCAGGGGCAACCACATACAAACCCAACGCCCTAACCACTGGACCATAGCCACCTCCTTAAAATGTATCTTTAGAGTGCAGGTTATAGACGAAAGATAGAAGTGATCCTGTTACTTAGAGTGATTTTCAATCCAGTGTCGTAAAGCCAAAACCAAAGTAATTACTTTAGCCAATCAAAAAGGACGGAGCCAATCCGGTAAACCAATCACAACTCGAAGTAATTACACGTAGCCAACACAAAGCGCGGGAAAATGTGCACGCGCGAGCCACGATTGGTTTTGGTAAACTTCACTTCTGATTGGTCGAAAAAGTGGCGCGAGATCTTTGAACCAATCACTGAGTGAACTAATCACAAACCAAAGCAATTCGCTAATTACTTTCGACCCTCAAATGAAAACCGCTCTAACGGCATGAACCATTTGTGTCTATAGAGTCATATCATGAGCAGCAATCTTACCACTTGGTACAGGCAGAATGAACCATCCGGCAGAATAACAGAAATGGATAACGTGAGCGAGAGACAGTGATTTGCCGCATCCATCACTACCATCTACGAATCCAGTTAAGGATACCCGCGAGGATAACATAAATCATTAAATTTTCAGCCGCGGTTAATGCATTTCTCGTGCTCTGATTGGTTCACTCAATCTCGGTTATTAGCTCACATAACTTAGTTGGACCTTATATGGCATTTGATTGCGCTAGCTAAGCGTTGCTAAGCTAAATTTTCCGCCGGAAAGCGAAATTTCTTCCTAAACTAAAGCAAAAAAAAAACCTTTTTGTGGAAGGTTTAGATCAATTCCAACGTCGAGAAGTACGCGAAAGGCAAAAGATGTTTTTGTGATGAGCCTGCGTCTGTCTGACCACCAGGCATTACACAACATCGCATCTTCATCAAGTTTTTTTTTTTTTGATTTCGTTCGGATTTTCTCGCTTTTTTCGCTCGTATTTCGTACTTAATAAAACAATCGTTCCATTGGCGTTTGTTGAATATGAGACTGGTTATAGCCAACTCGGCGCTAAGCGCCTCGTTGGCTATTTACCATCTCATATCCAACGCCAGACGAATTAAACGCGCGGAGTTGTTTTGAGCTACAACTATTACTAACCACTGGAACTCATTCAATGGATAGCATTATCCCCGGGCCATGTTGAAAAGGATACAGAAAATAAATTTCGGAGGTGGACTTCCGTCTTGTGGCATTTCTTGGAGGTGGCTCAAAACCTGTAAAGCAGGTCTTCTGATCATTAAACTTGTGTTTCCTGTCAAGTTGCACTTTGGAAAAGAGAAAAATAAAACGGTAAATTGGTAAAATTCTCGCCAAAATATAGTGAATGTTGTTTCAATAGTCTGCAAACACAGAATAAAACAGGAAGCTGGGTAATACACGAATGGTAGTTTCAACTTAGGGTGTATGTAAGGAGATAGTGGCTTTCAGGCCTGTTGATGATTGAAGAGATTTGTTCACTGATAATAGGGAGCTTAAGCAACGACAACGTCACGAATTTGCATATTTAGTGGCCAAAAACAATAGCTTTGCACGCCCTGCACGTGCGTTTTTCACTTTTGTCCATTTCGGTGCCGTCGTCAGCAAAACAACAACGTGAAATAGCCAAGTTTTTGGTTTTACGAAGAACGTCAGCACTTGGGGATAAACTTTCATTTTCTCTCCTAAAATGGAGTGCCGTTTCGACTGGTGTCATCTTTGAGGAATTACCACACCCTTGCCATATTAAAAACGTTGATATAGTCACGAAGCGATTAAAATAACGCAAATTTATATTTTGAGATGACGTTCTCGTTGCCGTCGCCGTTGTCGTTGCTTAAGCTCCCTAATGATTCAGGCGCTCCAACTTCCCTGGGTCATCATCCATAACATTAATATGTTTCTCTTAGCCACAGTGTACAAAGTCAAAAATAATCTATTACCATCCTATATTATTTGCTGATATACTTGTTGCTAAATTATTTAATACTAACTATCTTCCGCTAAGAAATGCAGAATTTATTCTTCTGAGATATCAAACTACTATAGTTACCGCAAACATAGAATTCGCTACCTGGGTCCCCTTACATGTAAATATATGGTTGAAACTTAAGAAAACAACATGCAACATCTTCTGAATCTGTTCACATTTTCAAAAAGCACATTAGATCTATCAATGTCTCGTCCCTCATTTAAAATACATGGAAGAACTGCCATCTCTGCACAACCTACTTTTTTTCTAGACACATCACTAGCCACTACCACCCCATATTCTATTAAATTTTTATTATTCGTTTTTTCAAATATTAATAGATATTATGTAAATACTCTAGATTTTGGATTTTCAAACATTTTATTTTTTTTTTGGTAATTATTGTAAACTGTATAAGAATTTAGATAAGTATCCCCAATTAGCACACATTTCATGTATGCAAGACGCTATGACATAGTAATAAATTTCTTCTCTTCTCTTATCTTTATATCTTAGAATCAGGATGCTTTACATCTGACAGAACTGACCGGCCAGACTGGACATTTAAAATTAAGACAATTTGAGGACCATATTTTCCTCCATAGGATTGCAAGTGTTCCTTCAAACTGTTGCATTTTCTTTAGAAAACTGATGGGTCTGGCCAGCCTGTTCTGACAGAGGAAAGCCCCCCTAAGTCTTTGCCTGCCTGGTCTAAGGAATGCAGCTGTAATGTAAAAGCTATGTTGTAATAAATTTGTTTTTACAAAGGTCAGGCAGCAAAGTTCAGCTTGGCATGGCTCCAAGTTGTGCTTGAGATTTCTCTCTCAACAAGTACATACTATTTTTGATAATTAAGAGTATTTTTTGAAGGACATTCAATTTTTTGGGTGCACCTGTCTTCACGACAATAATAATATTATTATCTATTTTTGAAACCAAATTACTATAGACTAACTCTTTACCATGAAGTAATACCTCTGACTGGAATTTCTTTGTCAAAAAGTATGAAAGCACTCTGGTCGAAATGTCCTCAGGTATGGTGTAGAATTGGCCAATGTTGGACTTTGTGTGAGAAGCCTAACATAGCAGAATTCATGAATAATGACATGACTATTAAATGACAAATAGATTCCATGTTGCCGTACTACATTTGCTCAGTGATACAGTAGATCACATATGACGCCAAAATGTGGCAAAAACCAAAAAAGTTAATAGGCCATTTCCGAGTTGCTGTTTGTCTTGGTTTCGAAGTAAGTCTTGGTGCTCAACTATTGACAGAGAAATGAGTTTGATTTGCATAAGAATAAGCAACTCATTTCCATTTGAATGGTTGTGCACCAGGACTCTCTTTGAAACTGAAACAATTGCAGCAACTCGGAAATGGGATATTAAACTAAAGTCTTGGAGCCCAACTATTGAAAGGGAAATGAGTTTGATTTGCATAAGTATATGCAACTCATTTCCATTTGAATAGTTGTGCACCAGGACTCACTTTGAAACTGAAACATGCAGCAACTTGGAAATGGGCTATTAAACTAACGTCTTGGAGCTCAACTATTGAAAGGGAAATGAGTTTGATTTGCATAAGTATAGTTTTACGCAACTAATTTCCATTTCAATGGTTGTGCACCAGGACTCACTTTGAAACTGAGACATGCAGCAACTCAGAAATGGGCTATTGAACTAAAAGCAAACTGAAGGAACAAGCCAAAGCTGTGGTCAACTATGGATGTGAAAAACCTAACCCTCTACACAGCAATTCCAAAGAGTACATTATTAGCAGAATCAAACTAATTGCACCCACCGGATCAATCTCTCCTAGTTCAACCACCAATTCCTCCTCAGAGTCAGCAGATATCAGCTTTCTGTTATGTGCTTCACTGCTAACACATCTAAAGAACTCTCTCTATTAAAAACAAAGGGAAAGCGATTTTCACAACCATTAATTAGCAGCCTTTGCATTGTGTTTAATAGATGAGTTTTCCACTCTGAGCATGTGCACTTGAAAAAAGAAAAACCAAAGAATATGTGCTGTCTCAACTCCAGGGTTGGACACTTAATTTTGAGGGCACTCGTGAGTAGTTTTGAGTAAATTGTGTGTGTAATTGTACTGGTTATTGTTAATTGTGACTAAGAAATTTTGCTCCGTAAAATCAAAAAATAAAAGATCAATGAAATTGATTAATAGTACTTAGTTTTATCAATGATTTTCCCACAAAAAGAATTTAAGGATGTACTTGTAAGACGGCTTTGTTATTTTCAGCTATAATTTTTAACATGAGTAATTTTGTTGTGATTTTGCTTGTGGCATCATTTTACAACAAGAAAAGCTGCCAGAGGTGTTTTCATTATCACTGTTTAACTGTATATGCTGCATTAAATTTAATTAATGATCTTACCATCACAGGTTTGCATCTTGTAAGAACCTGATAAGTAAATTCTTTTTCAGCCTTGGGATTCACTGAAAAATATCAAACAGCAAAATGGACCATTAAATATTTATTGCACTACAATGTAAATGTCACCTTTTTTTCAAACAGTAACATTTTGAAACCAGTGCATGTTAAATCCATCTCATGAACAAACATCCCCCAGAAAGCAGCAGATATGTCAAGGAATGCAAGTAACGAAATGCAACTGATTTTGATAAGCATCACCAAGTGCCCTCTTAAAGTACCCCTCTCCTTAGCATTATTGACCAAAAAACAAGGGTACTAATCATAACAAAGTGCCTCCCTATCTCTTTCTCCTCAAGTACGCATCTAAGTCAACCTCAACTTAAAGGGGCTATGTCATGTTATTTTAGGGTGTTTAGGGGAGATCTTTAGTTAATCACGAGCTTTAAAGACTCAAAAATCGTAATGTGGATTCCCTTTATTGATTAAGTTATTGTTACATCACAAACACAACGATTCTGAGCAAAAAAAATTGATTTGATTTGCATTAGTTGTTAATTTCAGTCTATAGTGTCCCCAATTTGTGCTCCAGCACTAGAACGACTAGACACTTAAACTTGCCATAAACTTGTAAAACCCCGCGGCTGACAAGATTACTCGAATGCAATCTGTTTCAGTCTTGTCCATTTGTGTCCATCCATGTTTTTCTTTCCTTTTGCTGTATTTCTTTTATTTTGTTCAACAGTTTTAAGTGGTTATTGCAACATTTCATTATACTTTCGGGGCATTTTGGGTGTCATGAAATAACATCATTTTCTGTGGCATAGCCCCTTTAAAGATATTGTAAACCATTACATTAACTCTATCATTGTTGCACATATGAAGTGGACATTACTAAACAACGAAACAACGAAACGGCAAAACAAAGCACCAAAACACCATGTATGGGCCCACCATACATTGAATACTAAACGACAAAGGTTGGATTTGAGATTAAACATCGTTTTAGGCCTAATTAGTCCTAAAACGTTATTGCTCCTAATCTCAGTATTAATCTGAATCCTAATCTTAATCTAAATTCAATGAATTAGGAGCAATAACGTTTTAGGCCTATTTAGGCCTACAACGATATTTAATCTCAAATCCAACCTTTATTGGTTAGTATTCAATGTATGGTGGGCTCATACATGGTGTTTTGGTGCATCGTTTCGCTGTTTCACTGTTTAGTTGTTTCACTGTTTCGTTGTTTAGTAATGCCCGTATGAAGTTGACACCCAGACTTAGTCGGACATTAAGTGTCATTTATCAGAAGTAAATGTGCATCTAATTGTTTGCAATCCTGGGGTAGGTGTACAGCAACCCTGGACCAGGCTCAATTGTTTCTGGGGTAAATTCTTGTTCCAGAAATGACTGAATCTCTTATCAAAAGCCTGACAAAGCTGAACACCAGACAGAACAAATCAAGTAACCAACTTCAAAACTGTAAAGAGACCCAATGTTATTGACCACAGCTTTGAACTATTCAGTTCCTCGTTCCATATTCATTGCAATTGGCATGCTACCCTGATATAAAAGCAGCAAGTCTCATTGATAGAATTAACCACTAATGACCCTCTTTACCAGTCATAATAAAACAAACCCCTCCTTTACCAATAATGTTAATCTTGGCATATACGTCAACTATCATACCTGCCCTTTTTTATTGCTGGATTTTACTTGTTCTGAAAAGTTGTAACTTCTCATGCTCGAAATTGAAGACCAATGACCTGTTTCATTGGGCAACCAAGATGTAGTGTTTGCTCCTTAATGGTCTACTCACTCCAGAAACCATTTTATGAGAAGAAACCACTAACTTTGTCCTCTGAAGCATGAGAGATGTGGAGCTGGTCACTCCATTTTTGCCTATTCACCATCCTCTTTAAAAGCATGGTGAGTTTTTGCAACCAATGGTTCAGATTTCTTCTCCAAACTAAAGAATTCGAACCCAACAAAATTTCAAAGCTTTGGACAATCTCTTCAAAGATGTTAAGAAAATATCTACCCTTTGGAGTTTATATCGCAAAGGAAAGGAAGCGCCAGGGTTGGAGGGTAAATGTACACAGTAGAATGAGTTAGTGTGCCAACAGGATGTCACCTACTATACTCAATGACCTAGCCGTCTGGCCGTGAGCTTGGACATGAGCTAGTTATCACCTTTCTCATGTAAACTTTTGTTATCTTTCTGATTATTCTGCAGTTTACAGGCACACTGATATGCGCATAGACTGCAAGCAGTCTCTTTCTTCTCCTAGACTAAACCGGCACAAGTGTATAATATTATGATTGCAACCCAAGCCAGGCAAGCTGGTAGTCTGGACCCTCCCTCTTCCCAATCTCTTCTCGGTTTTACCCAAAATGTGCACATTTTTTTATTTATTTCCACCCACATGTTGGACATGAAGAAGAAAGGATGAGTGCTCGCAGTCTGGTATACGTGCGGTAGGTATCCGAACAAGGCGGCAACTAATTAAAAAGCTCTGCATCTGGCTTTCTCTTGGCATTAATTTGAAACTCCTTGTAATGTAAAAATAAGTGAATGCTTTGTTTAGCGTGGAAGTGCACTTTAAATAGCTATCAAGCTAGTTTACATACAGGAACCCCAGTTTTTAATACTCGGAAAGAAAAAAATTAAACTTAACAGAAACATGATTAAGAACCCGTACTAGCAGAAGGCAACCAGTCGGCTATTTAATATGCGTCGTAGAGTTGAATCCGCGACAACCGTAAACAAATCCAAACCAGAGGTTTATATAACACGATTTGAACCCGGGGAACTGCATGCAAACCCAACGCCCTAACCACCGAACCACGCCTCTTCCTTGATCACATATAGAAGCCCCTCAAGATCAAAAGAAGGAATACAATTACCTAAAAAGGCGACATTATTTCTTCTGCCAGACCTGAAAAGTGTCAAGTTGGCCGCCATCTTGGAAACAGGGTTTGAGGCAAAGATGTCATGTATATGCCCACCAGGAGTCCCCAACTACGCAAGACATGCCACCAATATTCACTTACCTTCATCTATATCTGTTCACCTCCGTTTATAAAAAATTATCATCATCCGTATTAATATACATTCCCTCCTGGTCATTTACCATCATTTACCTTCAATCATATTCATTAACCCTCATCATATACTTTCATGTTCCTTCAGTCATCTTCATTTACCCCCATATACCTTCATCTACCTTCAATCTCGTTCATTTACCGTCATTTACCTTCAACCACGTTCATTTACCTTAATTTACGTTCATTTACCGTCATCTACATTCATTTTAATAATTTCATCTACCTTCAATCATGTTCATTTCCCTTAATATACCTTCATTGACTTTCCTCTATCTTCATTCACGTTCAATTACCTTCATTCTAAACATTAATGAAGGTCTATGATGGTAAGTGAAGGTAGATGAATGTGAATGAAGAAAGATGAAGGTAGATGAAGGTAAATGAAAGTAGATGAAAGTGAATTAAGGTAGATGAAGGTATGCGTAGGTAAATGGACCTGAAGGAAGGTACATGAACGTAAGTGACGATATATTAGGATAATTGAATGTGAATGAAGGTAGATGAAGGTAGATAAAGATAGATGAAAGTACATGGAGGTAGATGAAGGAAAATGAACGTGAGTGAAGGTATATAAAGGTAGATAAATGTCGATGAAGTAATATTATGCCTGTACCATCAACTAAAATGTCAATTCCTGTTAAAAACCAGCATGTTAATTTATTTGGTAGGATAGGTATCGGAGAGCCAGAACATTTACGCATACGCTGACGGAATGTTTGAACAAGAGATAAAATTGCAGTACCTCCAGACGTGGCGCTGGAGCGTCGTACCAAACAAGTCATCCCAGGATTTCGGCCCGTGCGATCGCTTTTGGACGCAGTTGGCCCTTCGCTGCTTTCTGCTACCGACCTTGCCTCCCGGTACGGCATTGAGGGAGGGATATGTCGGCCCCTAAACCATATAAGACAAATCCCACGCCTACTCACAGCTCCAGACCTCCCTTGTCATTACAATTTCAGGTAACATTTCGATCGCTTATATATTTAAGGCAAAACTCATTTCCTCTCTCATATGGTAAGCACAAGAGTCGCGCAATACAAAGTGTGCGCACGCGCCCTGCTAAAGGTAACACATACACGCACCCACACACAAGTGTAAACTTTCTTTCATCTCGAATTTCAGTCTAATTACTAGAACTAATATCAACCCAGGCATACGGATAAATAACTAAATATGAAATATTTAAAGACACAGAAATTTTGAAAAAAGCTGCAATACAAAATGCGTCCTGGATTCTCATTTTAAAACCTGTTAGTTAGCTCCATCAGAACGGATAAAATCAGGTAGCGCATTCCATAACTTAGCTGATGATGAAGTAAGAAATAGAATTAAGACCATATTAACTGGTTGTTCTAGCTTTATTGAGGGACAGAATGTAATTTCCGCGAACATCATGAGACGTAGACCTGAGAGAAAACTCGGTTGTTTTTTCATATGCAGTAGCAGAAAAATTCCTTCAAAAACAGAGTTTTATACTCTCAATATGAAGAAGTGTTGAATGCGCTTATTGCATAGAGATGATATAGAGTCTGCCTTTTGTCATCTGTAGATGAAAATCTTAGTATTCTCTTATTTATTTACATTATACCGTTCTTTTGACAAGAACAACTGACAAAAGGCCAGTTTTTGCTACAAGAATAACAGCGAAGAAAGCACTACTTTGTCGCGAATTTTCTATGAAAGAAACTTGTTCAGAAATCAAAAGTCTACGTTAACAGCACACACCAGGCCTATTCCTTAGTATATCTGGCTGGAAATCTTCTTCTCACTACTTTTTCCCCCGGATGCGCTTCAGCCATTTCATGAGGGCCAGTCTCGTGCTTCTCAAGTTGCCTCGTTCATGCCCAAAAAGAATTCTGGGTAATTCTGACATTCCATGACAAGGGAAGATCCCCGATTCTCATTTCATAGATTTTTTTTATAAGTGTCGGGTCACCCAGTCCTACAGGCAAAACACCGCATCGATTGAAGTTTTTAGCTTTCAAAACTTGCCCAAATTGTATCGGTAGGTGCTGGAGGTCCTCCACAGAAAGGCCAGAGAGACAACTTCATTCGTGAACCGCCATGTTTACAAAAGAGCATTTTAGGCGTCCCAGTCTGCATGAAACCATCTCTCACCTCTGTTTTCTGTCAAAGGCTTGCCTTTACCCACATTCTAGCTTTATGATGCCAGTCTGGGGGCTTCTCTAGACGGAAATGGCCCGACAAACCAGTTATATGTTATAAACCTACCAGGGTTTTTTCCAAAATCACGAACCGTTTACGTTCTGACCACGTGATCGCTTATCATGAGCCCGTATTGACTCAAAACCAAACACTCTCATTTACGACCTCGTATACGGTGAACTTAAGTTTAGCATTAGTCTGTTTATTCCCAAAAAGCAATGATGAAAGCACTTGGGACGTAATGGGTTAAACGTTTGTCTGGTGCTTACAATTTATTCTTTTTGGCGACAAAGAGGAGGTAAAACTCTGTGCTCTGCGAGTTGTGCGTCCTCCAATCCCGCCGAACCAAGTTTTATTATAAATCTGTAGTAGCTGCGTGTTACAAGGATTGTCCAGCACTCTCGCAGGACTCTGAGTGAAGTAATCAGTTAAAGAACGGATAATGTTTTTAGGTATGTGTATATAAAACTATAGAGTCTTGTACTTGAATTATGCAGCATTAGGTTATCTGTTAAAAAGATGGGTCGCTTTACACTTTAAAATTGCCACCAATTGTCAAATTCCAATGATAAGTAGGTTTGGGGATAACAGTCTCGGTAATTTTATGGATGAAGGATAACTGCCCCCGGAATTTTAGGGATAAGGGATGATTAAATCCAGAATGATTTCCGTACAGGTTCCTACTTCATTATGCATACAGAATAAGTTAATTATTCATTCGCGCTATTGTTTTGTAGAACAATACGTATACGCAAGAGAACCTAATATATACATGGGTAATTTGTACTTATAATTACGGGATGAATAAAAACGGATCTCATTTTTCTGTCCCTCCCTCTCTCTCTTCTTTCCCTACATCGCCCACACCGTTACTCGTTTTCGTCCCAGCTTTCTATCCCTTCATCTTGCCCTTTTTTCCAGATCCCGCTGGGCTTTTTCTCCCATTTTATCCCATGACTGTCACTCGCAGCTTGCCTTGAACCCCGACCTACCGTAACCTTTGGATTACTTTCCCTGTTCTTGACCACTGAGCAAACGTGTCAAGTTGCTAATTAATACCTTGAAAATTTTATTTTTTTAAAATTCTGGCTGACTATTTACATATCAATGATACATAATTATATACACGTGCCGCGCCGAGCACCTACAATGGTCTACAATCGAACTTACACTTTTAGGTTACCGTTAAGAGATCCCTGTTTTACTACTCTTGAAACAACCTATCCCTTAATAATGCTAACCGTCACCCTAATTACGACTAAAGGCACTGTTTAGGCTTAAGATTAGTCCCTGCGATAGTTTTAGGGTTTCCAGTATTGCTGTGAACTGTGACCTGCTTTTCCTTCATGCCCCGTGCGTGCGGCACACTTATAAGTTCACTCACCGTGGAAGAGTGTACAACGCTTACGGTCTGATTGGTGCATCTTTCATGGGAAACTTTAATGCACGAGTTCATTGCAATTAAAATCGTTTCATGTTTCCCTTCCTTTGAAGCAAACTTGTGTCTTCGTAATAATCAAGATGGCTACCAAGTAAAAGCGTCACAGCAAAGAGAGATTTGAACATTTGGAAATTGTCCCTGCTTTATAGCCTTTCCTGAGCTGTGCATAGAGTGGTGCAAAGAAAACAATTTACTTTCGTCTTCCGTGTCCAAAACCTGTGTGAAAACGCAGTCAGTTGCGTGGCAAAGACAAAGTGCATCGGGAGATGGATCTGTCTCGCGATGCTCAAGAAAACACTGCAATGGATAGCCTTGAACCACCAGAACACATAATTTGCAGACAGTAAACTTTCCTTGAAAAAATATTAGCCCTAGCTACTTGTGGCCGGAAAGTTTACAATTGCCTAAAAGACATGGGCTAACATCATCTCCCACTTAACCATCGCCTAAACTTCGTCGACCCAGACGTCGACAAACGAGCCCACAGCAGGGCATTGAAAAGACATGATGGGGAGTGAAACGAAGTATGCCTCGTACGGGAACACCCATGGATCTCTACCAAAGCTATTTACTTGGAAGCATCATCGAGCATATTGCCGATCTCTACAAAGAGCGATAAATCGCAAAATCCCACTAAATGCACCGTTCGTGATCCTGAATACAGGAAAGGAAGAAAACATACACTTTGCAGTGTCTCGGCGAATTCGTAAGCAGACAGAAAGAACAATATCACGATAAAAAGAGCAGGTAACCATTGAATTTTTATTTGGTTTCTTTGTTATGTTTGAGAATCTGAACCCTATTACAACGATTGCTTGAAACTCCACTTCTTGCGCTTAATCTAAAATTGAAAAATGGGTAAAATTGCAGGAAAAGTGCCCAAATTGCAGGAAAAAATGTTCGAGTTTCCGTATTTCAGTCAGACGTTCGACCGGTTTTTTCAAAGTCCATATAGTCTTAGAAAAAAAAACCTCAGAAAGAACAAAGCGCCACAGTCTCAAAGGACGTCTATTGTTATCGCTATTGTTTTCTTGAAACAAAGGATTGTATGCATAATGAAGTGGGGATTTGTGCGGAAATCTTGCCCTAAATCCCCCCTAACAAGGCCTCCTGAACGTCCATTCGTTTGAAAACGGAATCTAAAAAAACTCTAGCTCGGACGGCTGGAATCGTTACAAAGTTTTAATCTGTTGTTCGAATCCTCGGAATTTTTTTGGTGATTAAAAATACTTAAAATTAACCGTTGTGTGTTTAAGATTTTTAATACGTTTTAGTCCAAGACCCGAAAATTTGGAATTTTTTACCACTTAAATGAACATGTGCTATCATTCATTTTCTTAACCTTATGTCCTATACTTCAATTTGATATAAAATAGCAATGTTGTATGCGCAGCTTTAACATTAAAATCACGTGATATGATAAGATGACACAATCAATGTCTGAAGGAAAGAGCGCATATTTTGACTTTCACTATCGATTAAACTAGTACATACTTAAAATACTGTGATTTTTTAGTACTCATATTAGTACCCATATTCTAGCATTGTCACATTCATCAACAAATAAAAGGAGCAGTTTCGCATGCACCACTTAGCAACTTTGCACATTATAATTGCTTTAATACCTAAACAAGTTCACGCTTTCATCTGATGTTCTTAATACCTCTGCAGCAATAAGATTTATTAACAATACACAGTCAGTTACCATGACTCAATCATCTTCACAGTCATCAGCAGAGTCATCCACCGGTAAATTGTGTGGCTGTTCCTCAGGTTGCTTTATACAATCCTTTAACTGGCATATGTCAGTGCATCGTAGTCCGTTGGCGAGACAGGTGCAGCTTGGCAACTTACACAATCTTTTATAATCACTTGACGGGAGCTCAAGCACAGCCTTGGATGTTGTTTCCCCACTCATTCAATCGATTTCCAGTTTCCCGTCTTCCATGGAAAAGGAAAAGGAAAGGAAAGGAACTTTATTTAAGTGTCTAGTCGTTCTAGCGCTGGAGCACTAATTCGGGACACTGTAAACTGAAATTAACAATGAAAGTAAATCAAATCATATGTTGGTTTTTGAGGAGAGGGGAAACCGGAGTACCCGGAGAAAACCACAGAGTAGAGAACCAACAAACTCAACCAAAATATGACGCCGAGTCCGGGAATCGAACCCGGGCCACATTGGTGGAAGGCGAGTGCTGTCACCACTGCGCCATCCCTGCACCCCACCCCTGCACCCCACCCCTGCACCCCACCCCTGCACCCCACCCCTAACCATCCATTTCCAACGGTTGAGGGAATTAGTGGAGAGTTTTGGTCACAGTGCTGATTGATAATTTGCATGATCACAGTGCTTTGGTAGTGTATTGACACGGCGGAAGCTGGTGTGATTCCAACTCTCCTTTCCTAGCACAAAAGAGGGGGTAACGCAATGCATTAACATTCTTCGTTACAGGGGCAAAGGAGTACATCGCGCATATGAATTCTTCGAGATTCTTGTAAAAGCTAGTCTGATAACTGCCATTCCATACCGAGCTGTTCAAAGGACTCTTTGAAGACAGGATTGGACTTTTCCAGCTTTAAAGTGGTCAGTTTTCCTTTTCCAGAAAAGGCACTGACGGCATCGTAACCTGTGATCTGTTAAGGAGGCTCCCTAGAGTTTTAGGGCCGCGCGCAAGCTGGGCACTAGTGTGGCGCGTAAAGCACCACGTGTTTTTCTGATTTTTGTGATGTCAGCGTGACCAAATCTGTAAAATTAACTGCTAATTTTCTCGCTTTCCCTTTCGTAATTTTTTTTTTAATTGCTTCAGCTCTAACCACATACAGTTCCTATCAAACACCCTAAATTTGTTAAAATCTGTCTGAGCTAATGGAATATATTTTGAAAAATGACAAATTACAGATTATTGGCAAAACCGTGTAGATACGCTTGGTGAACTGACTCAGTGAAAACACGAGTGGTCAAGTGTTCAATGAAATAGATCAGTCACCTTATGCAATCATCGCAGTCAACACAGGACTGGTCAGTGCCAAAGACTACCTGTGCAATTTTCCTTGTCCAAATGACATATAACAGCCTCGTTATGTACAACTCATTTCTGTATCAGATTGCCCACACTTGGAATCAATTATCAGCCATAACAAAATCCTCGACCACTTTGGCTCAATTTCGTTCTCGTCTGAACGGTGTTGAATTTGCAGGGTGCCCGTGTATGAACTATTCTTATCTTAATGTTTGCACTAGTTTCTTTTTAAACTATCTTTTAATACAGTTCTGGATACTTCTAGAATTTTTATTTTTTATGTGTAAATAGTATTTAGTTATGGTATTGTAAATAGTCGTGCGTTTTTAACATGAGCCACTGGCTCGGGAGATTTGGGCAACCTCTCCCTACGTTTGCCACTTTAAATAAAGTTACCTTACCTTACCTTACAAAGTCAAGTCTTGAATGGATGAGCGTATTGTGACATGATATGCAATGTCATGGCAGACGGTCCAGCTTACCGTACATTGCTTCAGTGAAGTGACAAAGGGTTCAGAGTAGTGTGAAATGGCTCATTTTATCTGCAAATGGTTAATTCGAGAAGTGCAATCGTCTCGCATAACATTCATCAGCTTACCGTAGTGTGAAACGGTTTAGATTGACCCCGAATGGCTTAGAGTGACGACAAATGGTGTGGTAGAAAGCGAAATGGTTTAGTGTTAGAGCATAGGTAGCCCAAGTTCGCGTCACTAGAGAGCATGTAATAATTAATTATTACATACATGCCAACTCTCCCGCGTTATCCGGGAGTTTCCCGGATACGGAACAAATCTCCCGGTCTCCCGTACGGGTCATCAAATCTCACGGATAAAAACGACTCTGGAGACTTTGCTCCACTGGAGGCTCAAATTGTATCCCCAAGTTAAAAAAATTTGATTTTTTCAAACTCGTTTCATTGTTTGTTGATGCATTTCTTCATCTCTGAACAAAACAAAGCTCTGTTTGTTATCACAGCCATATAAACGATTGATGATGGATCAGATCTTTCCGTTTAACCAATAAAAATTATCGACATAACCTGGAAGTGCTCTGTTTTCCCGCAAATTTCCTGTTCAAAATAGATTTTTCTTGTATTCTGAAGGACTGCTGGGGGGGATGGGAGGTGACTAGGTGAGTGCGTTTTTGGGGGGGAAGGGGGAATGGTGTATGTTGGTACCATATTACTATATATGGACATGTATAGTGCTCTATATGCATGCTAGCATAAAGGTTAAACCAAATTTTTCTCCCTGGTAGGAACAAGTACGATACAAGGTATCATAGACGAAGGGTCTTTAAATGCAAAGGTTAACCGCTGGTTAAAGAAATGTAGACGCTCAAAGAAGATGGAAAGAACAGAGGAAAGAACACATTGGAAGCAAGCGAAATATTACCTGGAATAAAAAGATTTAAGCATGCCTGGAAGTGACAGAGAAAGGCGCAGATATCGTAGCAGAAGTAGATCTCCTTCTCCGAGAAGAAAACGAAGGAGTCGATCGCGTTCTCGCTCTCCTCGACGAAAACATCGCGATGAGCAGTCACCCACACGGTCAAAATCAACCTTGGAGAAAAAGTCGATTCAGGACCAACAAGAGGAAAAAAAAAGGAAGAAGTAAGTTTTGTTCATTGACTTTTTAGCTAAATTGCAGATTACCCTGTCATGTATTTGCATGAATGGCGTGTATCGTTATATACGGCTGTACCTCGTTCTTCAGACGATGCCGACACAAGGTCACAATCTGCCGCTATCTTGACGTTTGTCTCTATTGTTTACATGCATATGATACGCTTTAATATGCTTCAATGCATAGTTCATAGTAAATACACTGTTAGTCGATCCAGGACAATTATATATATCGATCTTCTCATATCTTTTTAAATCATTAATGTTTGCAATTTCTCCTGGGACATGAAGATGTAAGTGGCTTTGAAAATGTAAGAGAACACCATGCTTGGTTGGTTTTTGGTATACTCTGATTACCAGTTCACAGCCTTTCTTTTCTATCATCATGCAACTGGTAACCAGTGTATACCGAACACCAACAAACAATGGGTACATTTTCAGAGACATGAAGACGTCCCAAAATAAATCGAAAACAATAGACGAGTTCATGCTCTTGATTGCATCATGGGTAATCGAGGGCAATATGGCGGGAAATTCAAAGGTTGGTATGGAAATTCAAAGCAAAATATACTGTACATGTCTCTACACTATAAACTTTTGCCTTCATTTATAAACCAAACAAATAAGTTCATGTTCACAACTGAGAAGAACTAGACTTGGTATCCTTTATTTGGAATTCCTAAATATTGCTATTTTTGTCTCCATAAATTCTCTGTAATTTTGTGCCTTTGGAATTAGAGGAAATGTATGGGAGAAACTCTTTTTAATAAAATGATTAATTTTCTGCAATAACCATTCTCTCCAAATTTATTCTGCCGCACCAATGAGCACATACATGCATGTACAGTATGTTCTGTTTTGGAAAATAAAAAACCCAAAATTGCATATCACAAATACTCTTCATCATTTTGAACTTCCTTACAAACCTTTGAATTTCTCTCCATCTTGCCCTGATTACCCATGGTTGGTACATGTATAAAATGAAGACAAAGGACTGTAGACTTCAGACCAAAAATAAGAATAATGCAGACTTCAGATACATGTAAAATGCAATTTACCCCTGGATCAATCCAGTTTTTATCATTAATTGTGTTTTACACTCATGCACTGTGTGAAACCATGACCTTGTTAGTTGTAAGATTGTCTCTACCATGCTGGTACTGGAATAAACAAAACATGCAAATGAGAATTGTCTTGTTTCTGACATTATGAATGTCTCCTTTTCTACGAAAACATTTCTATCCTTTTCATATACATCTTTGTACATACGGTATACAAGCATTTCCTCAAATTTTGGGATCTGGTTATAAAAGACCCGGACACAAGCATTGTCGGTATTGTTGTTGTTGTTTTTTTTTTGGAGGAAAGAGAAAGAACTGCTGAAGGCATTGGAGACACCGGAGGAAAAACGTGCCAGGAGACTTGCCAAAAAGGTGAGTTTGTCTGATTAATTTTGTCAAGGGAGGGTCACTCAAGATGCAGTTAATTATGCAGTTTAACAGAGTTAGCAATAAAGAGTGCCAGTGTCTGGTTGTCAGTGGTTTTGTTTCATTTGTGCATATCTATGATTCCAAGTGCCCTCTGATGATAAGAGTTATTGTTTGTTTGGGGGGGGGGGGGGGGGGAATAGTGGGCATTAATTTTGTTTGAGAATTTATAATTCAAAAGAGACGTTCTGCCCCTTCTGCCACTTGCAAATTTTACCCTTTCTGATGCCAGATGATTTTACTTGTCAGTAGGGTCCCTCTCAGGCCTTAAAGGGTTATGAGTATATATAATCATCATCATCATCACCATGATTTGCGTTGTCAGCGTTATAATAATGTGATTATGAACTATTTTCGAGCTTGTTGTAATGCTGTCTCTTTAATTTTCTTCACGTCAGGAAGCAAAGGACAGAAAGAAAAGGAAAGAAATGGGTTGGGATGATGAATATCTGGTAAGATTCTAATATCAACGGCTACAGTAAACTGGTTAAGTTGAACGTTGTGTACAATGTACATTGTAACTAAACCAACCTTGTTTATATTCATGCAGCATTTGCACCAAAGCACATCTTGTATGTTTTGAACACCATATCCATGAATGCTTTGTGTGATGCAGGGCTTTCACTTTGCAAGTAAATTAAAACACCTACTCTCGAAAAGGAAAGAACTTTTATAAAATTAACCCTCAGGCATGGCACAGTTGACTTTTTGCTCATACCCCAACCTAGAGATTTCTTGATAGTGCATTCACTTGTATAATTATTTATAATATGAAATGATTTGGGAATTGTTCGTACATTTTATTGTTTTGTGTTTTTGCACTTTGATTCTCTTTTAATTTCTATTACAGGCCTTCTGATAGGGTGCGATTAAAAATTGCAAATTATGCGATTTTTTCAGGGCAGATTGTGCGATTAGAAAGGCCAATTATGCGATAAATAATGCAAATTATGCGATTTTTTTCTCAGCAATTTTAAGGTTGTTTTATACGGTTTCAGGTTAAGAAAAACACTTTTTTGCTGCCCTAAAGCCATTTTGAACACAAAGGAACAGTAATTATGTATCTCGATCGACATTAGTTGGGATAAATAAAAGTTGAAAAGTTGAAAGGACACAGCTAACATGCCAAATGAATGATCAAGGTGCTCGTCAACCACGAACTTC
>NC_090884.1:7854059-7866559 GCF_036669925.1 Montipora capricornis | reverse complement strand
TATTACAATAAAATTATATTATCTGAAACCTAATGTAGATAATTAAAAATATACATGTATTAATTAGTCTAAGTAAAATCTAAAATGTCATTTTTTGTATATTTATATTTATATAAATGACTGACGCTCATTGATAGGCAAGTCTAAATAAAAATGTCTTGAGTTCTTTTTTAAACTTTTGTAAGTTAGACATTTGTCTGATATTGTCAGGTAAACTGTTCCACAGTACGGGTCCAGATTTGAAGAAAGCCCTGTCTCCAAATGTTTTGCATTTAGTTTTTGGAACCAACAACTGTTCTTTGTTTCTGAGATGGTAACGTCCTTCCGGCTTCACTCGTATCAGATTTTCCAAATATGAGGGTGCTAGGCCATGAAGAACTTTGAAAACTAGCAGAGTGATCTTAAAGATAACTCGATATTTTATCGGTAGCCAGTGAAGGTCTTTAAGCACTGGTGATATGTGATAGTACTTTGGTAAACGGCATATCAACCGAGCAGCTGCATTTAGAACCCTCTGTAGACGTTGTTGTTGGTATTGCGAGACATCATGCAGTAAGGCATTACAGTAGTCTAAATGGCAGGTCACGAGTGCATGCACCAGGGTCTTACAAGCCTCATCCGTCAAGCATTTTGTTATTTGTCGTAGGTTATAGAGACTGTAGAACGCTTTGCTACATATTTTCCCAATGTGATCGCTCATTTTCATGTGCTGGTCGAACCATACACCAAGATTTCGTACAGATGTTACGGGTTTAACCCTCTCTTGTGCCATTCCAAGAGAGTTCTTAACCTTTGACTACCTTGGAATGAGTTGTTCTTCCTATGGTCCCATAAGCTTCTAAAGAGTGTCTTCTCTATCACCTTGATCGTGAACTGCTTTGTCTGTGTGCTCAGTATGAAGGAAGCATTGTGCCCGGGTACCACTTCCCCCCTCTCAGCTACAATATTGTGTCTGAGAGTCCTGAAAGACACAGTACGTACACTGTACATCTGGGATGTCAGCGTGGCAGCAGGGGATGCCAGATGGTCAGAGGGGAGGCTGACCTTCAACTGCCCTAGGATCTCTTCTACTGGATTTTCTGTTGGGGTTTTCTCCCAAATTACCATACATTGCTGTAAAATTGGCTATTGTTAACAGTAATAATTACATGTAGCAGCTGTCGACCTACATGTATTGCTCTTGGTGACAGCACTGCACTCTACACTGGTGCATAATTTGGTATGGTACTTAAAAAAGAAGGAATTAACTTTTTTTTCATACTAATTGCAGTAGTTGCAAAAACTGTCAGGATAAGTAGAAATAAACATTAATCTTTTTCTCTCTGCTGACGCATCTTGTAGAAAAGAGAGAGAGATGGTGAACACCACTTGAAAGAAGATGAAATGAGAAGACGAGAGAAAGCTAGACAGCAAGAGGCAAAGGTAGGCTTGAAAGTTTCCACAAATAACTTGATTAGGATGTACATCAGCACTTTCTCTTCACAGGAACACATGAGTCCAACAAACTGACCTGCTCCTGCAGTACATAATTGTGTGGCTTTATAGCTCAATAATTGGCAGAGCATTATAAATTGCACCGTCCAGCATTGCGGAGGTCATGGGTTCTAATCAAGTTGGAGCCAATTGAATTTTTCCGGTGTAATTAGAAAGACGATTAGTATGGGTAATCAAATGGTGACGCGTGAAATTAGGGAGCCTTTAGGCGAGGGAAATTATTTGATTTTGGACAAAACGCAAGTGTAATTATTCCCTAATTTCACAGGTATACCATTTGATTTGCTATTAATAACATGGGTGACAAAATTAATTACTCCTTAACTTTCAAACCTGGACGCCATTTTAGCACTATATGAAAAGTTGCCATGGCAACAATGTAATTTCACATGTGAAATTATAAATTAACGCTGAAATTTCGCGCCAAAATTAAGGAGTAATTTGTCATCCATGTTATTATAAACTTATAATAAATCTTTCGGATAAGTGCGAGGATCATTACTCCCTTTCCGTGGGTAATCAGTACCTTGATCAAATTTGATCCTTGGATAGAGTGTTGTCTCTAGACTAAAGCTACAAAAACCGCTGAAAAGTGATCAATCTTGAGATGACTTCTGCTCAGGTTGGCAAGATGGTGGACACCAAATTCCATCAAGCTACATGTCCATGTTTGTAATTCCTGGGTTCAAATAAGTGACCATATTTTTCTGTTACTGTTATTGTATTTGTTTTGCCAGACTGATGCTAAATATTACCAATCAATAATTATCATTTTTCCATTGTTGTTACTCAATAAATAATAAATTGATGTAATTTCATGTATGGCTGACCTAAGGTCAGATTTCCAGTGAGAAATAAAAGTGATAAAATTATTTAAATTAATTTGTACTGTGTAATCCTCTAGTCCTACCTTGAGCTCTCATACAATAATGTAGTCTGAGATATAATTGTAGTGTTTCAGCTTAATCATTTTTTCTCTAATTGAACAGAGAGAACTTGAAAAAGTGAAAAGGAGAAGAGTTGTAAGTATGACATGAGTACATGCTTTAACATTATTGCTAACTGCCAAATATACGTACATGTGTAAATGTAGCTTATTTAACAGGACCTTCATACATGTGCTTTCTTAAAAGAAACACTTACACAAAATTAATTGTCCCAAACTGAGGTTTATAGTTTTGTTTTCAAATTTCCTAATCCAAATGGGCAATCTCAGCTGTTCAATATGATGGCTACTGGGAATTTGAAAGTACAGCGTACTGTACACTGTACATGTAAAAAATGAGGCTAAATGTAATTTAGGCAAGGTTAAACTCAAGACAATGCTGGCCAGCGGTCTCTTCCTTAAGTTAGGCGGGCGGCCCCTAGGGTTTTGCAGGGCCTCAGTAAAGAATATTGTTGCAAAAAAATTGTTTTATTCCATAATTTTTATGCTTCTTGCTGAACATCCTGTGTCAAGCATTACATAATTGTAATTAAAAGAGCATGATTTAATACTGTAAGTCACAAATAAATAAAATTTTACTTCACAAAATCTTCAAGTTTTATGTGTCCGTCAAGCACAGAAAACAAGTACGGGTACATGTCATTGTGAGAATTGTTACACTGGACGTATTATTAAATGCACCAGTCAAAGTAAATCCCCCCTCCACAACCCGGGCCATTGCAGGGAATTGGAATTTGCAGTCTGTGAAACAGAGAAAATACACAAACAATTATTTTTAATATAATTTATTTACAGGAGAGGGAACATGAAAAGCAAATGAGAGAAGATGAAAGGGTGTGTTAAATCAGTCAGTATTGCAAAATTGTACATGTAATTATAATTATCTATGATGAAATAGCTGCATGCATATGTACCACGTGCAATATTTTTTACTTACAAATTGTTTCCAAAGGATCTTGATATCAGCAGGCAAGTCAGAAATTTAAAGAAAATAACAAAACTTTTGAAATTACAAGACATGTTTCGACAGAAACTTCTGTCATCTTCAGTTGATTATGTACAAAGTGTTAAGGGTGCATTCGATTGACCGTATTCCGGAATAGGAATACATGGAATAGAAGTTCAAAATCCTTCGTTTTTATGGAGATTCGCATTAAAACTGTCAAACACCGGCTAAAATGCTATTTTAAACATATCTTTATTATCCTGTGTTGCTTCAAAAAGCCAGACATACCGTTTTAAATTATCACTCCACGTATTCTTATTCCGGAATTGGGTCAATCGAACGCGCCCTATTAAGTTGAATTTATGAGTTGGAAAAAGTGCTAATTAATTCTCACATTGCCACGTTTTATGTACATTCCGTTGTTACTGGCAAAATTAGCACTTTTTCAGACTTATAAATTCTCAACTTAAGGCTTTGTACATTAATCAACTGAAGATGGCAGAAGTTTGTGTCGAAACATGTCTTGTAATTTCAAAAGTTTTGTCGTTTTCTTTAAATTACTTACAATGTCTTATTTTAGGCGAATGGTCTGGTTGGTTTATGATAACAGTCATCGATTTGGGCTGCTTTTGTTGTTAACAAAGCTCTGGTGAATAGGCAGGTACAAAAGTTAAACGAGATCAACTTGGATCAACTCGGATCATTCACCTTGGATCGACAAAAAAGTGAAAAGGCCTCGAGAAATCACCCTAGCCCTAATCTTTAAGCTAACCTTGATGAAATCGGCATGAATGTCGAACAGTTTTGGCTTACAAAACTGTTTTTCACTCCAGGTGAACGAGCCGAGGTGAGTGAGCCGAGTTGATCCAGTCCAACTTTTGTACCAGCCCCTGATGAATTATGTACCATCTAGTAAAACTGTTTGCAACAAATGTACTGTACAGTGTATACTGCTTATTCAGATTCAATAAAAATGAATTTAGTTTACTTATAATTGTTTACTTACTATGCTTTATTGTTTAAATTAAGAAAACCTGGTTGCCTGCTAATTTTTAAATTATAATATGCACCTGTAGGAAACTCTTCAAAGAGAAAAGGAAGCAAATTCCTTCAAAGAATGGGCAGACCAAGAGGACAAGGTAGTAGAATTTTAAACATGTAGATATTTAGACGTGTTTATACGTAACAGCTCCTGGCCAGCTTCTCTCAATTCTTGTTTTTTAGTTGTTGATGTCTAGCTGTCCAGTGGAAATCCTTTACTGACCATCAAATGCATGATCATAATGAAATGAAACTGTTTAAGGGTTTTTGTCTTTAAATACTTTTTTTTCTTATCCTGTACTGTCCCTCTTTTAATTTTCAGTTTCACTTGGAGCAGGCAAAGTTACGTTCAAAGATCCGCATTCAAGATGGGAGAGGTTTGTGGTTTGTCTATTACCGTATATAGTAATTTTAATTAAACATTAATTTTATATTATATGACTACTGCGGTGCTCAATCATTTTCTTAGTTTCATTGATAATAATCTAAACGGGATTCCTTGTATGGCCGTACTGCCTTTTTTGATCATGCATGTTTTATGAGTATACAGGGATTTTCTCGATAGTTTTACAATGAAAGGGCACACAGGGCAGTACAAGTGATAAATATTATTTATTCAATCACCTAGTACATACAGTACCAAAAAATGTATCATTGTGGAAAAATGCTTTCACGATAAGCACTTAATGAGTGACCCTGAGGGAAACAGTGAGTTTTGTTTGCCCTGAGACCCTGAGGGTCGAGGGGAAACAAAACATGCATTTATTTATTTTTAATTATTATTTTATTATTTTAAATTAATTATTCAAAATAATTATTTTATTAATTATTTTCAATTAATGAATTAATTGTTAATTTTTTTTTGGTTGTTTTGTAAAGGAACCAAAATAAATACAATTGTATTTTGCATGTTTTGTAGAGCAATTTAGTTAAAGTTCTATCATTGTTATGCCATCTAGGTACCCCAAGCTCACCGAGAATCGTTGTTGCGTTACATAAATTTTATAAGGGTTTGTGTGGGGAATCTAGCGATCGTTATTTAGGGCATAAAATAGAAATAAAAATTGCTTACCTTGCCTGCTTGTCTTATTTATGGTCTGTTCATAGCATTTCTGGCCTTTTCGATTCAGTGCGATTCTAGGCAGTTTTAGTTCTACCGTTGCTCTCTCATCCCTTCCGTCGAGGACTGTCAACGATGATATGCTGTGCATGGCCGTTGGAAAACACCTTACCGACCAGGCCCAAGGTTCAAATTTGTTACACACCGGGTGGGCAACGATGTCAGTGACAGGTACCGGTACACTGTAAAACGAACTGAGTGTTTATATTTTGTTTGCGAAACATCTTTAATGCATCAGCACTTCCCTGAACTTTGTCCATACATCTGCGTTGACAGCTCAGTACTTTCCAGAGAAGGGCCTCGTGTTGTACATGTCACTGAGACTAAAGCCTCGTCTCCCACCCTTTGTGTAACAAATTTGAACCTTGGGCCCGGTCGGTAAGGTGTTTTTCAACGGTTTCGTGCATGGAACTTCCAAATCAAGCATGTTGAGGAGGGCAAAATCAGCCTACTTTGGCAAATTTCAATTCCTTTCTGTGAAAGTTTGTCTGATACAAGGATTGAAATATGTACATGTAGCAGCACTATCATCCTTGGTCTCAGTGGAATTTCGGCTTGATTTGTGCTGTTTGGAAGTTAGAATTTACATGTACATGTACAGCAGCTTGTGTTTTGGACTTCTTCATTGCAGTTTCCAACCTTGAAGATACACCTGTAAAATAATTACAGAAATTGGAAATGAAGCAAGTTGCCCTTGAAAAAAAGTATTATTTTTTGTTACCAAACTTCCCAAGTATCGTACTCAACTGAAAATTGTAGTAACTGTAATGATCATAATTAATCCTGCCAATCAAAATCATTACCCAATTTTTGCTTTCAGCAAAGCCCATTGATCTTCTTGCGCAATATGTCAGTGCAGAGGATGATGACCTGGAAATCCAGATGCACGAACCATATACAATCTTACTGGTAAGTGTACTTGGCTCTGGCATGTCCAAATGATTGAAAAAAATAATTTCTTGATAGGTACGGTACCACTCTTAAAATAAAATTATAAGCAAACCATCGCACACATAAATTTTAAACTAGGTGTAGACTACAGCAGCTGTAGCTCATCTGCATTTGCCACTGATTGTGTTGAATTTGAACATAAACGTAAACACATTGATCAAAGCCATTGGCGTATCCAAAATATCATGGTAAGCATCAAAGCATCGATGTGTTTGTGCTTTCACTTTCATCCTTTAATTTCAATGATCAAAGTAATCAATATTGCCTTGTGTGCTTTGATGCATCATTGGTCACATAGCTTACCATAATTACTACAAGCTTATGTTCATATTTTCGCATCACATAGCTGTTGAACGTTGTTTTCTTAAGTGATGGAAAGTAATATCTGCAGCAGAAACAACTCTAATGAACAGATATAACTGCTGTAATTAATTTATTTCCTTTTTGTACACCTGTCCATTAACCAGGGCCTTACAATAGATGACCTGGAAGATGTCCTTGTGGATATAAAGGTTTACATGGAATTAGAAGAAGGCAAAAATGCAGAATTCTGGAAGGTAGAACATATTTATCTTAAGTTTACTGTTTTAAGAGAATAATCAAGTTATTATTACTGTACAAAACATGTATATATAACAATTACTATTTTCATGTACTACGTAACACATACAAATCATGTATGTACTAACTGTTACAATACCTCAGGGCTGTCAACCCTCCCCGATAATCTAGGATACTCCAGATTTTCGGCGGTCTCTACCAGTCTCAAGGTTACACACTGAAATCTCCGAATTATCATTAATCGCAGACGTTTGTCATTTTCAGTGAGAATCAACTTTCACAACAATAAGATTTCAAATATGTTGTGTTGTTTGAGTTATTTTAACATCTGTAATAACAAAATTGGAATGTTTTATAAACGCCCGTAAAGTGTTTGTTGCTACTAATGTGATTGGTCCAAAATAAACCAATCAAATTAAATGTTGCAATGCCAACGACATCTTTTTTGCGTGTTTTTTGACTTTTTGCTTAGGTTGCGGGATGTCTTCTGTACTTGTGTCAAATCGCAACGGTTGAAGATATCAACTGGTTTTACAAAAAATTAAATAAATGTACGGTTGGTTTGCAACTTGTAACTGAAAAAAAGACTTTAGGGGTTGACAGCTCTGCTACCTGAACAATAATGCATGGAGTATTCTTTTTCTATGCATGCCTCAATCCTGATCCCATAACCAACGCTGTACCCACAAAAACCATTGGGCTAGCTAAAGATATTTTGAGAAAATGCATTTTTAGTTTCAATTGGCATAAGTAGTAATACACCATTTTTTGAAATTGACTTTTTGCCAAGACTAAAATACAGCTTCATTGTATTGCAACTTGGCTGTATTTGTCACCTGTTAAAGCTACTTCCATCAAGCATACGTGATACAGTGTCACTGTACTTTGATGGAAACACAGTTTTCATACTTACCTTTTTGAAAACTTAATTTTCCTTCATAGGATATGACAATTGTCTGTAATGATGAACTTCAAAAGCTTAAGAAAGAGGATCCACGATACAGTGGTAACTACTTGTCATGAGATACTTTACTCATCTTAAGGTCTTGAAATTTAATAACAAAACTCCTGACCACCCCAAATGGAAAAAATTAAACGAGACTTACCTGGAAGTTGAAAGTTTACCTGAAAGTTTGATTGAAATTGTATCAGTCATCTATAGAGCAGGGATTATACACCCACCCATGGGTTTTTATCAACTCCTTCCTCCCTGCAGGGGAGACTGCACTTCTTTTGTGTACTATTTACTGTTTCTGGGCCACATGTGGGCCCCTCTGTTCTTAAAAATGACCGATTGTGCACGTGTATGCATGATCTCATGTATACAAATCTCAGCTCTTTACATGTAGATGACTGATAGACTTTCAATCAAACTTCAACTTCCGGGTAAGTTTCGTTTAATTTTTCAATTTCATCCAAGCCTTCTGTTTGAGGTGGTCAGCGGTTTTGTTATTAAATTTCAAGATGGTGGCCAATCCGTGAACTGCATCAAACTGTAACAATCTGAGAGCTGGAAAGCTTGAAATAAACAAAACTGTATACATGTAAAGCCCTCACCATGTTGATAAAGTACCGTATTTATTCAGTTATAAGGCGCAATCAGTTATAAGACGCACCCTAAACTTTTGAAGACGATTTAACCAATAAATGGTTTTCAAGGGCACTCTATTTTATGTAATCCATAGGGTACTCCATCATGGAGTCTACAGGGCTCCGTGTTTTGTCCTCCCCCTGATGTCATACTGTAGGTTTAAGGTGTCAGTTTTTTAAAACGTCTTTATTTTGCCTGTATGCTATGAGAATGAAATAAACAGGACTATTATTTTGTAGTTCAAATCATAGCACCATGCTAATTGCAGGGGATGAGGGGGCAGGCACCTATCACACTGATAAAACAGTGGAAAAAGGGAGGGGAGAGAAAATAAATTAATTGTTAAAAATGCTCCACACACGTCATGCTTTTTCTGCCACAAAGCTTCAACACTGTTGTCACGCCCTACAGCACAATAATTTAATTAATGCATGAAATCATGGAGCATGCACCAACCTGAGAGTGGCTCTGACTGCAAAAAGCACATGAGTACTTCTCTTGTTAACTCCATTAAATTACATTTAACTGCACTAAAATAATATTTTGAAAGGAAAGTTAGAAAGATTGATCAGTGCAGTTAGATCTTTCAAACTTTCCATTCCTTTCCTTTCCATTCTGTGATTGAAATAATATGAAATTTCTTAAAATAATATTCTTAACCCATTCACTCCTCAAACAGCCCTGGATGCCACCAGTTGGAGATCAAAATTGTCTGGCATTAGACAGAGTAAAATCTATTACTGTAAGTCTCACTCCCAAAAATCAATGGGTTAATTACAGTGTATATTGTACTTCTTGCAGACCCTATGGATCGCAGAGAGAGTATAAATACCTCAGTGAAGCACGATATAGCAGGCATTTTGGGTGCCAAGACGTACAGTCAACTGGTAGCCATGCAAAAACAGATTAACCTGAAGATTGCCAGCGGGGATGCTGTTGATATAGGTACACTTTTTAGCTATGACTGTACTTAACCCTTGTGGATACTGGCTCCGAAACGTCTTTGAACTACCAAAAGGGTTAATGTGACTTATTAAAAATTTGAAGAGCGTTACCGGTATGTACATTTTTTACAAGACTTAGTGTCCAATTTGGAAGTTTGATATGGTTTCATAGGACCTGACTGGTTGAAGAAATCTTCACATCCAATCACAACGTTTGTTGCAAATTCTTTTTTAGCTTCAACGTCATTTGGACCTCTGAGAGCAGTGAATTATGAAATAATTTGGACATCAATAATACATGTAGAATATTATTTTAATGTTTGTCAAAGTAACAGTTATTATAATTATTTGTTATTACAGTATTTAATATTGGGAGGCGCGGTGGCCTCATGGTTAGAGTGCTTGACTCCGGATCGAGTGGTTCGGGTCCTGGCTGGGGACCAGTGTTATGTACTTGGGCAAGACACTTTACTCTCACGGTGCCTCTCTCCACCCAGTTGTATAAATGGATACCAGTGAAATGCTGGGGGTAACCCTGCAATGGACTAGCCTCCCATCCAGAGGGGAGTAGAAGTACTCCCAGTCGCTTCATGCTACGGAAACAGGAGATAAGCACTGGCGTGATGGGCCTTCTGGCTCATAAGCAGAGACTTTTTTTTATAGTACAATATTAGAGTATTTTAAAGGGAACTGAGCTTTCTTTTTTGTTTCAATAAATGATATCTTTCAGGATATTGGGAAACATTGCTACATCAGTTGAAAATGTTCATGGCCAGGGCCAGACTAAGGGAGTTTCATCAAGTTATGCTTAGGAAGAAGCTAGATGATCTTAAGAGACAGGTAAAACAGTCACTGCCTAATATGCTACATTGTAAAGTTCATGAATTACTACATGTATTACAGTATTCACAAGGATGACACTCAATATAATCAAATAACATTAGAGAGAAAATAATTCTCCATACTATTAGTGGTGATAATATTTATTATTATCATCATCATCATCATCATCATCATTATTATTATTACTGGTGTGTTCTTTCCATCTAGAAATCAGAGATGGCTGGTCAATCAACAAGTGAAATTCCCTTGTCAGAGTCTGAACCAGAGTCGGAGTCAGAAAGCCAACCTGGTGACACAAATACAAAAGAGGAGAAAGAAGACGAAGGTGATGCACCTGAAGAAAAGGCTGATGAAGCTGAAGAAGTCAAGGATAGCGTTTACACGGAGCAAGATCTCACAGAAGAAGGTGAAGTACTACATGATTGTACATATAACTATAATTGCAAAGAAAAGTGAAAGGCAGTAGTCAATTTATGCCAAACTATTTGAAAGCCCTAGGTACCTCTTTAGAAGGAAAGTTCCTACAACCTGTGATTAATTTTGAAAACAATGGACAAATAGATGAAAATTCAGTTGACTAAAATTAATTTTCAGTATTTCAAGTTTCTAAGTAAAATTCTTATCAGACATTTCGAAGATCAAGTCAGACTCAGAAACTTGTCAGATTCTTTGCAAGTTCCCCTGTAAGATCTTTGAAAATAACAGTTACTGCTACATGTACATGTTTTTCCTTACTATTAGGTTTCTTATGAGATCTTACAAGGTTCTTGTAGGATGTTATGAAAAGGTTGTGAGAATCTTGCACTGGGATCAAGGTTGCAAGATCTTGTAACATCTTCAAGGGCAATTTCCTTACTAAGATTCTTATCAGATCGTACCAAGATCTTATAAGATCTTATCATAATCTCACCAATACATGTAAGAAAGTTATAAGAATTTTGTAGGAATCTTGATTACAAGATCTTGTTGTTTCTTTTAAGATCTGAGTTGAGAAGTAAGATTAATAATAATTTAAAATCTTAAGAAACGTAATGAGAATCTTTAAGTTATCGTTAAAGATCTTCTAATAATTAAGATTTCCACCTGGGATAACAACAGAGCAATGATTTGTTGTTGGATTGAAAGCCGCTGCAAACGTTTTGCCACTTTTGAGCAAATTTTATAATTCTTTTCAAGAATATCCACTTTTGGGTTATATATTGCTCTTCAAATGCTCTCTAAACACTATCAGTTGCGTCCGTCTATTGTAAACATTTTTCAGCAAAGCCACTGGTTTTGGCTGTGGTGGTTTGCAATACAGGTACTAACAGTACTTCTTGTATCCTGTAAAAATGTGATTTCTGTAATTTAAAAATGTGTATGTGATGGAGGGAATTTCTTTATTATTATTTTTTATCAGGTTATGCATCCTATGATGCAGGAAATTACAGTCCCAGGCTGCTGAAATTCAATGATGTTGAAGAGGTGTGATTAAATATTACCAGTCGAATAATGTTGATAATCTTCTTGCATCTTCTTTGTGTTTCTTTTGTCCAATCCATGCTTTGTCACTTTAGCATCAAAGTGCTACTATAACTGTGACGAACATTTTGTCCCTCTTTTTGGCTTTTTCTGATATTTAGTCAATAGGTAGTTTATAGTTATTCAACACACTAAAATTCTGAGTGAAAGGTACGGGGCTAATGGGCTGTTACAGTAGTACAACCGCACTTCGGTTTTCTGGGATGGCAAAATCTTTTCGATCAAGGTGGACGCAATTCCATTAAGTACTTGCGGCAATGACAAGGTCTTCTCTCGTCTCGAGAGGTACATAGTTTTAGGTGGTAGTACTGTAGGCAAGATGAGGAAGGATAAGAGTCCAAAAATTGGTCCACCATTCAAACTGATCAATGACAGCAACAATTGGAAAAGTAAGCAGACTCAAGAGTGAGTGGGCTTGTGACGTCATGATTACTGTCCTGGCATCAAGCATTCTAAAATTCACTGCCAGTTATTCTTGTCTTGAAGGGAAGATTGCTGTCATATTAAGGCACAGAGTTGGTGATGAATAACTTGGAAGAGAA
>NC_090884.1:7841559-7846559 GCF_036669925.1 Montipora capricornis | reverse complement strand
ATCACCTTTTCTTGAGTTTATACAATATGCGAGCCAGCAAGCCTTGCATGTCAACGTGCAAGCCATGCAGGTCAAAATGCAAGCCATGTGAATCAACATGCGAGCCATACAGTTATTGAAAGCAAGCTGTTTTAAAATGGGTGCTTAGACTAAAATGCGAGTCGCCATGCAAGCCGAGATATGTCCAGGTTTGACCCTAATTAGATGCACACGGATTTCAATAAGCGTCACGAAGTGTCCCCTTGCTCCTCTAGCCAACTTCAACATCACTTGTGTCTCAGGATAGAGACAATTCATGTCACAAAGTGTCCCCCAAATGCTGCTCTTTAAGTGAAGATTAACTGCTGCATTTACCCAAAGCTAAAAATAACGCTAACCTTTACCCTTACCTTATTGTTGAAAATAGGTAGCAAATGCTCACTACTTAAAGGGACACTTTGTGTTGGATGTCAAAATTGGGCGTGCATCTAATTAGGGTCAAACCTGGACATAAGTGTGCAAGCCATGCCGGTCAACGTGCATGACTCACGTGGCTCAATAGCTCACAGTTTGTCAAGACCTCTTTTTCTTTCATCAACATTTTTTTGCTTTCTTCAGTAAAAAAATCAATACAACTACATGTATGTACTTTCTTATTTTCTACATTTCAGGATATTGCCTTCAAGATAGTCAACAGGGAGTGGGAATATTCTCATCGTCATGGTTTCCGCTGCCAATTTCAAAACAATATTTTCCAACTCTGGTTCCACTTTAAGCGGTATAGGTATCGCAGATAGCCATTTGCAGGTCTTTATTATAGTTTATCTGAACTAGAGTAAAACAAAGCAGAGATCAAACTTTGATAAATATGATTGATGGACATTGGACATGTGCAGATGTTTTGAAAGAGACTAGGGGAAAACGATTTTCAAGCCAAAGAAATGTCTTTCGACTAATAACAGTCATTCAGTGTGGGATTTTGGCATGTGAAGTCCTCAAAAGTGATTGTCTTAAAAACAATAACCGTTTCTGACATATTTTAAGTTTTCATGGTTTTCCCGGTCGCACTGTAACATATGGCATAGGCTTCTTTGAAATCTATCTGTTCAGCAGTTTAATTAACAGCTCATGTTTATAATTTGTTGAGCTTTTGTATATTTTACGAGTTTTGGTTTTAAACATTGTACCTTTCCTTTCGCAGTTGGGGGATGTAAATATTGTTGTAACTAAAACTAGAGCAATACTTAAATCAATTGTGCCGTTTTAGAAGAATAATCATCATAATAAATTATTGATTTCATGTATTTTAGTTTTACTGTGGTTACCAGTCACACGCGCCCCTTGACAACTTTTTTTTCAACCCTAGATTTAGATAGACATCAATCAAATGTTTCCATGGCAAATTCAATTGCTGCCAAGTGAGCACAAGACTATTGTAATGAAAACGTCCACCCAAATTTAGTTTCGAAAAATGAAAAAAGTTGTTGAGGGGCATGTGTGAATCACTCAATTGAGTTGAGATATTTTGGCTGAATCACGCAGCTTTCGATTCAGAAGTCAGACTTTTTGAGCATGGATTGTGATTCCGGCACAATATCAGTTGAGTGATATTTATTACATTCCAAGTTGTAACCTTTTTCCGGTAATGCAAAATGTTTCGTACCATTTTTTTGCCATGTTTTTTGCTTAAACTCCGCATAGGCTTTGTCAATACTAATTACTCTTCTCCAAGGTAGTACAAAAATCCTTACAGGGTGCCGTACAAAGGATAAGGAGGATATCTGCAATTGATGAATCTGTGATTTGTCCCTTTTTTCTTTCACACGATAAATGCAATGTTGGAATTGAAAGTGCTCCTGTTAGGTAGCTAAACTTCAATGGGATTGATGATATCTGAAATCTGTCTAAAAAAGTAACAAAATAATATTGTAGGTACAGGTGTAAATTCTGGGATGTGGACACAATACAAAAACTTGCTTTAACAATAAAAAAGTGGTCTTTATTACAATCAATTATACTTTCAAAGTTAATTGTTACTTGTACAAATTTTAGTCTGTCAAGAGAACAGCTTTGTTATTTAATTAATATGCAATTAAGATTTGTTATTATTAGCAGAGGCAATTAATTCAATTTTAGTCAATGTACCCCTCTTTGTGATGGTGTAGACTATTAAATAGCTAAGACATTATTTTTCTTTAAAGGTTTGTTTTGTAAATCAAAGGAGAAGTCATAATTGAGTGAAAGAAAAATTGGCGAAAAAATACTTTAGCACATTTAGGTCAAACACAATTAATCTGCAACATCGGTAATAAGAGGTGTGATATATTCGCTGTGACGGATTCCAAGTGAGAAGCTTGGTGCTTGCATTTTGTTGATTAGTACTTTCTCAGGGCTATGTGCTCCAGGACCAGGCTTCATGGTGGAATCTGCAAGCAAAGATGTTGGCTCATTATCTAAACACTTGTCTTGCAATAAGTATTAGGAGAAAAAATAGACAATGACAGTGCTATTCTTATAGGCAAAATAATGAACAACTTCAATCAACATCAAACCTTTTGAGCGTTAGACAATGTACTATAAATTATATGATGGCAAAATCAGGAGATGTCATTGTTGAATACAGATTGCCATTGACTTTCAAACATGTTTTCATTGTATTTAAGACAACAAAACGAACTATTCTGTGTAATCACAGGCTCGCTTGTACAACATTTTATTCTTAATTTCCAACAAGAAGGATTAAGAGTCAATCAAAACACAACTCATTAACAAGCATTATTAAATACAAAGTCATGTAATATTCATTAATCAATATATTGGGCGAAGGAAAGACTTCTTATAGCCTCTGATAAAAAATCTAGCAGATGCCCAGAACTGTCCAAAATTAGATGCATGTACAGTTGAATAAGCGTTATCAGGTGTCCCCTTGCTCTTCTCGTCAACTTCAGCATCACTCATGTCTCGGAATACAGACATCATTAACGTCACTAAGTGCCCACCACATGTTGCTCCTCAAGTAACGATAAACAACTGGATTTCCCTGTTAGAGTGGTTTTCAATTGTGTCAAAAGTAATGAGCGAATTGCTTTGGTTTTGCAGTACTTCACTCAGTGATTGGTTGAAAGTTCTCGTGCCACTTTTTCAACCAATCAGAAGTGAAACCAAAACCAATTGTGGCTCATGCGTACACATTTTCCTGTGCTTTGTGTCTGCTACGTGTAATTACTTCGAGTTTCAATTGGTTTACTGGATTGTCTCCATCCTTTTTGATTGGCCAAAGTAATTAACTTTGGTTTTGGTTTTACCACACTCGATTGAAACTCCCTCTACTTTACCTTATTACTGGAAATAGGTTAGCAAAGGCTTAGACTTACCGTAAGGGAACGCTTCACGTTGGATGTCAAAATTGGGCATGCAATCAATTAGGTGTGTTTCTGGTCTTAAGTGAAATCTCGCGAAAATAAAATAATAGGAAGTATATGTACCTCCAGGCATGTAGCTACGTCCAAGCATAGAATATCCAGGTGCTTTCCTTTTGTAAATATTGGGATCTGATGTCAAATAGTTCCCAGGTCCTGGTGTCCTTGCAAGGTCTTCTGCAAATCCTCCAGTCTTTGCTCTTCCAGTCATGGAGTGCGAAGCTGATGACATTTTGGTGGGTATTTTGGACCCAAGGAGCGAAGGGAGGGAGTATGAATTTGGTGAAGGAGTGGAGTCACCTAAGATAGTCATAAATTTTGAGTCAATATTAAAAGTTTTTGTCCTGTGATTCAAACAGGTCTTTCATAGTGGCCATGACATTACTACAGTGTGTGTGTGCCCAAGTGGTTAGGTTTGCTAGACTTGCAATCCAAGTCCCAATTTTACCAACAGTTAGAGTTGTTCAGAGGTGTCTCAGGTCAACTTGGCTGTCCTCACAAAACACAAAATAACCAACAGGTCTACCTCCTTCCTGGAAAGCCTTAAAGATCAGGCCTTGGTTGTTTAAAAGGTGTTTAGTGCTATGCATAGGATAAATCCCCATCCAGTGGAGAAGTCAAGTCAAAATCGCATGTCATCATGAGTATTATCTCTAACTCGGAAGTGCACAAGAAGTCATGCAATGTACACAACAAAATGTCCTCAAGCGTTTCTGAAGGAAATTGATTTGTTTGATCTTACGTTTTCTGTATCTTGTTCTCTGTGCCATAGAGTAAGCTGGGGCATGTCTTTCACCCTGTGGATGCACTTTCTCTGGAGAATATGCCCCAGGAGCAGGAGTCTTAAATGATTCTATTGAAAAAAAAAAACAACATTACAGCATTACTGTGAGAATTAATTTTCTCAATGTCGATTAAAGTCAAACATGTGTTGTTTTTGTTTCTATACCATTTATAGTGGAGGACAGATGTTAACCCTGACAAATGAATAATGGAGAGATATTTTTTGCGGTGACTAGGCTCAGCTGACAATATTATTGCCCTGCTATACTGCTAGATGTGAAATTACCAAAAGGTGCCATTCTTGCAAATGGTAATGCAATTTCATTACACATTCCCAGTCAACTGATGTGCATTGTCAACTGATTTTAACAGTAATTTCTTTCATCACCCATCTGAAGAAGAAACAAGTTTCCATTGTACGACCTACAATTTAGTTCATTTCCTGCTTATACCATTCTTACAGCAATTTGCATTTAGGAACGTAGTTATTTTTTTATTCATGGGTCTGCACATCATTTCTAAAACTATTGGTCATTGTATCTTATGCTCTCTTACTGCTAAAATGCGTCCGACTTCAACAGAGTTATCACACACCCTCCCAAGTCAATTCCCGGAAAAGATGCCATTAAGGACTGCAAAAATATTATAACTATGCCAAGTGAAGCACCTGTTCAAAATGAGTGTTCCAGATGAAAAAAGTATTACCCTGTTTTTACACAGTTCACTGACTTTAAAATTTTCAAGGTGCCGTAAAAATAATTTTATTAATGAATATTTGCCAGATACTGGGCCATTCCTTTTTTTTTTTTTCGTGGAAGC
>NC_090884.1:7816559-7836559 GCF_036669925.1 Montipora capricornis | reverse complement strand
AATATCTCACAAATAACTTCAAAATTGAAGCAACGGGGCATGACGCTTTCATGAAGCGCATAATACACAATTATTCGTTCAACACTACTTTAAAGACCATTTTCGAATTCGCACGGCTGGACTGGATCTAGCATGGAATGGAGGCTAATGCAGGCAAATCTTTTCAAATGCAAATTAATTTGCCCGCATTAGCCTCCATTTCATGCCAGATCCAGTCCAATTCGAACGACCATGCCGCAATACGCTCGACAAATTACTCAATCCGGACCGCACAATGTACAAAAAAGCACAGTGTACAATCCGTACACCCTCTCCTTATCACACGAGAGCAGTGCATCACTTGTTGAGCCAAGTAAGTTACCATGGCATCCACGGCTTGCGGCAAACGTTTTTTCATGAAAACGGCAAGCAAAATCTAAGACCATGGTTAGCTATGGTTACTAACTACGCTAAAACAAAACCTAACAAATGATAGTACAAACAAAAGTAATCCAATTTGGATAAAGTTTTTATCTTTATCTATAACAGAATGAAGTTTTTTTTTTAAGGAATGGAGGCAGCCTGTATGTATTACTGTCCTCGCAAATCGATCGAAAAAGTTGTTAAGTGTTTTACCAACAAAAAACTGACCTTGATCTTCTCGTACAATTCGGAATTGATGGACATTCGTGATATTTTGAAAGTTTTCAAATTGGATTCTAGAATTGGATCAAATCGTCCGAATTAGAGAACATTCAAGAGATCGCTAGTTCCCATTACTTCCGAATTGTACCTGGAATTGTGTGATTTCCTAAACAGGTATGATCACATGTTTTCTCTAAGCTTTTAGTAAAATGTCATATCGTCTGAACGCTTAACATTCTCTGGGGCTACTAAGACAATGGACCATATTCGTATTCTCAGTATTGGACTGGAACTAGCTTGCAATGGAGGCTAATGCGTGGAAATATATTAAAAAGTATTTGCATTTGAAAAGATTCCCCCGCACTAGTCTCCATTTTAAGCTAGCTAGTTCCAGTCCAATACTGAGAATACGAATATGGTCTTTGGAGTGTTTTCAAGTGACGTCACAGCGGCCATGTTGGTGTTCCTAACCAATCCTACGGGAAAATAATTCTATTATCATGCAAACAGTTTCTTTTGTTTCGTTCGAAAAACAAGGTTACTGATCACTTGAGTGATTTTCCCAATCCCATAATGCAATACGTGTTGGGGGTTCTTTACATAAGAACAATAAATGTTAATTACTCTTGGACTGTATCATGCTTCAGTGAACTGGATATTCTTTGTTTTAATGCAAATAACCCTCTCCCCCCTCTCCCCCCTCCCCCCCCCCCCACACACACACATACACACACATTCACACCCCCAAAAATGAACTTATGAGATTTGCGAAAAATAATAGCGAATGCAAAAAGTTTTTTCCTCTATAACGTTAAATTTATTTATCTTCTTCCGAGTAGTTTTGCTAAAGCCTGGTTTTCACTGGCGACGCAAAGCACAAGCGCAAGAGATTCATGTCAAGTGAAAACTGACAATAACGCAAGCCAAGCACACGACGCAGAGACAAAGATTCACTAATTCCATGATCGCTCTTACAAAGCGGCGCTGCGAATGGAATCTGGAACGGGTCTTTTTCATTGACGAACATCACAGTTTGCGTTGCACCCATACACCTTATTCCAAAGTGGCCACCATTTTAATATTCTTTTGTTTCCATGCAAATTGACGTTATGGCCTCGTTCAAGGTTTAATATTCTTTTTAATTTTACGTTTGAAAGCGAGGCCACAAGGGCCAATTTGCATGGAAACAAAAGAATACTAAAATGGCGGACATTTTGGAATAAGGTGTATTTTTACACATTGCAAGCGAACATCACAGCTTGCGTTGTGCCTATTTTCACACATTGCAAGCGAAGGCAAGCATGAGCACACGCAGAAGGAAAGGAAAACTGTTGATCCTTGGGCTTGTGCTTTCAATTGCGCTTATGCTTGCGTTAGGCCCGTTTGTGAAAACCAGGCTTAAGGGCATATCATTGACTAATCCTATGGTAAAAAGTTCTTTGTCTCCTCCCGTGCTCATCCAACCTTCACTGGCCTCTACCTAGCGTTTTATTCTTAAGCTGGTTATTGGAAAAATCCATACAGCCTCCGATCAATTTCAAGGACTCCAGCTTGCCGATCCATCTGATGAAGGAAATTTGCCTCACTGAGCAATTGATTCCTTTGCGGGCAAGAATTGTTATGTCTTCAAAGTAAACAAATACCCGTATCGATACATCTATGTGAGACACGTTTTACAACATCTATCCTTCCAGTGTTTAAATTGGCAAAATTTGTGCAGAACCACCAACTTGCAGAAATATGTGTCCCGGGCACTTTCGAAGCAGTCTCGAGATGAATGATCTTTTAATGTTCTCTCTGTGGTTTGCGACTGACCTAAAAACAACGCAAAACGTTCCTATAATAGTTTCATTGATCTCTAGTTTATCAGTGATTGTCTGTGAAATTCTTAAGTTGGGGAAAGCTATTTTACAACAATATTAAGGAACTTAAGCACGCGCGTATTTGAGAGGCGGACGGCAACCGGAAGAGAATATTTCGCGTGCCAGGACGGAGGGGTCTCCCAGATTTTTAAACTAATTATTTCTAATGGAGAAAAGATTTTTAGCAATGTATATTTGGTTGTGTGAGGACAAGTTAAAAGGGAAAAACAGCTCACTTCCGGGTTGCCGCCCGCTTCTCAAAAACGCGTGTGCTTAAGTTCTCTAACGCTTCGACAGGAGGCCGTGGACATGAGCGCTTGCGCACAATTTTTATGTCTTTGTGTCACATAATTTTCATTGACAGAGTCACTTTTAGGTTGCATTCCTCGAGAAACAAGACTCTTCCGGGCAATCCTATTTCAAAACTAAATAGCTTGGCCTTTCCAAAATATCGCATGGGAGACATATATCGCATAGGAGACATGGAAGTGTACGTGTGGCGCTCCTGGTCAGTGGCTGCTGCGCGAATGATATGTTTGATGTTATTGAAAGTGAGTATTCAGTACAGTAAAGAAGAAAAAAAAAAGTTGATCGCGTTCTTTCTCTCGGTCTTGCGAAGGGAGCGGTTTTCAGTCGAGCGTGGAAAGGAATTTCGCCTTTGCTTTGATTTTACACACCTGCACTAAGTGATTGGCTTGGCCGGCTTTCTCTCTGGAAATTTAAAGGCTTTCTAAAGTCATCAAAATTTCAAAATTGTCATATGAGCTCACTTGTCGTCTTTGGCAAGGGGGGTATTTTCCATGATAATCTTTCCGAAGACTTCGGGAGCATTTAAATTCTCCTTTGTGGAGTCACGCTTCTGAGAGTATGATGGCACTATTGGACGTGCAAAAACCTCCTCACCTATGCTTTTCTTTGGACACTCCTTGATATTGCATTTCTCGTTGACAGGTGGCTTCTTGAGCTTAGCGCAGCTACTCGACGGCAAACTACTTTTGGTATCAGTGCATTTGACAACACGTCTGCGTGTTCCAGCGCCACACGTGGATGAACACTGAATAGAAAGACAAAGAAAAATTGGTGTTGAGAGTTTAATATATGCTTAGACTTTGTGCTCAGAGAAACAGCGGTGATCATTTCACCAAACTCGGTAACTTTCTACCTCATCTATAAAATACGCAAGTGATTTTTAGTGGCAGAATTGTTTCCCTCTTTGTTGAAGGAGCAGATTTGGCGCAGTAGTGAGAGCAATCGCTTTAGACCAGAGTGGCCTGGGACCAACTCCTAAAATCGGAGAGAAGGTGAATCTCCACTCTGCTCCGAGATGTGTTTCTCCAGGTGCTCCGGTTTTACCCTTTCAAGAAAAAAATCATCATATTATCTGCTTCAAGGTGTATATGTACTCTACTTAAAATAAACATTTGATTTTGTTTGATCTGCTTCAAGTTGATTGTAGTCTCCCCAATCAACAAAACACTTCTATTCTCCTTCCTGTATTACCTCTAAACGTAACTGAAGCAAGTGAGTCAAGTTTTATTTTTATTTTTGTACTAACCTTTGTCCATGATCCTGTTTTCCATTGCGCGCAAGGTACCATGGTACACGTCCTGTATTGTATTGGTTTTTTCCCCTTGTCGCAAAAAGGGTTGGGGCCTTCACAGCGAGCGCGGCGAACTTGATACCCTCGGCCACACGTTACAGAGCACTGAAAGAATAGCAACCAAGTGGATGGAGTACCTTTTAAGTGCCTTATGAAATTTGAATCATTATTTGAAGAAGGAAGATAAACTTAATATAGAATTGTAAGTAATCCTATTTACAGTTATTTACAGCTCTAATGCTAAACTAGGATAAATTCCCTGATCTATTGGTTTGTATAGGCCTGAAAACAGCCGAGGGTTAGCGAAAAACTTGGCCATTAATGTAATCCACGATGGAATATTTTTACTACATGCGAGTCTTTCATAATAACTTCAACCGATAAGAGTGTTTCTCTATCAATTTGTGGTCTTGCCCCAGCACATTCACAAATGGACTTGTTTTTTGCGCGGTTAAACAAACAGAGGGCCGACCGACACTTTAACCAATCAGAAGCCATGTCACGTGTGACTGCTTTTTTTCAGAGACACGACAACTAATTTTCTCGGAAACGGATATTCTAAAAATAGACTCATTTGTGTCTATGTTGGGGAGCCCACCCATGCCATAAGATCGCTCTTATCTAATTAACTTTTGCTAGGACCCATGACCGAGTGAGTACAGTGCAATCGCGCGGTCATGGGTTCTAGTCCGGTTCAAGCTGCTCAACTGGCTTCAGTAACTGCAACGACCACTTTCACTTAAAAACATGAACAATGCTTTCTTTTGAGCCTCACATCTTCTTTGTTCGTGGAACGAGGGACTCATAGATCTGGCTAGAGCACAGTTCGGGCCTTAGCATATTTGCATGCGTCTGTAAGCAGATCATTGCAAGATAGCATGAACTCCATCATACGTTTTTCATTCCCTTGCATACATGTCTTTCGCGACCGAAACGGCTGCTGCACTTGAAGACCCCTAGTTTAACTAATTAACTTTTTACCTTGCTCCAATCACCAACAGTCCACTTTTGCTTTTGTAATTCTTCCCTCACGTGATTCTCTCCTGGATGAAACGATGGCTGAAACGTAGTTTGGAGAGGCGATGTAGTCTTCGAACAAGGTCCATCATTGCAGTAAGTCCAAGATATCGGAACTGCTTTGGTGTCGCACTTTTCGTTTGAATTTGAAACTTCACAAGTCACCTTTCTCTTTTTTATCCCTTGGCCGCAGGAAACCGAGCACTGGTGAAGAATTTAATGGATAAAACGAGTGAGAAACCTTGCACTCTGATACTTCCGTGATTCATGTAAAAGATAAGCCGGAATATCCTCAGAGATTCGAAAAAATGTTTTGGCTCTTGAAATGATCAGAGGTACTGCAACGAAAGTTATTTGTTGTTTTTCGGTTTAAACTAACTCTCAACTCTTCATTGTAGGTCTTCCGTTATGCAATTCCTGTGGCACGCGTTCGACTGGGAAATTCAGATTTCTTCGGATTTCCAGTCGAACACAAAATCTGAAAACGGATTTTGTCGCGGATCCCACTTATTGAAATCCCTCCTTATATGCATTTCCAATTAGTGAAATCTGCGACAAAATCTGTTTTCAGATTTTGTGTTCCACTGGAGATCTGAAGATTTCCCAATCGAACACACCCTGAGTGATAGAAGGGACTGGCAGTTCCCTCTCTCTATCAACGTTGATATGGGCAACGATTGGCCAACCTACCTTAAACACCCTTTCCATGCTTAACAGTAAAAGCCTACAATTGTAGGTGAACACATCATAGTCACGGTAATTGTTATTCGGGAAACAAAACTATTAAAATATGTTTGGTCTCAACTAAAAGAAACACGTTTCTTAGTCCTAGTCTGACAACGCCTCCTTAATCAAGTAAGTAAATTAATGATGTTGAGTATTAAGTGGTCGGTTTTATACAAGGGATGAATCATCCGTCTAGCACGAACTTGGTCAAAGGAGGGATGGTTCATCTGACAAAACGTTTTTGAATAAACATGGCCAAAAAGAGAGACTATTTCTTCGCGCGAACTATCACGGTAACTCGTCTTGACATTCGTAACACTAATTTGTTTTTAACGATTTGGGACACCTCCATTTACCACTCTCAAGACCTAGTAAAGACCAGTTTGGCCCCTAATTGGATAGCCTGCTCGCAGGCGGTTGGATGGTCGAAAAAACCGGAATTCGTAATGAGGTCGCCATCTTGGATTCGCGCGGCTGGGTCTGGGCCGGGTTGAGGGTCGGTCCTCTCCCCGCCCCCCTCCCGACCCTCAACCCAGCCCAGACCCAGCCGCGCAAATCCAAGATGGCGACCTCTTTACGAATTTCGGTTTTTTCGACAATCCAACCGCCTGCGAGCAGGCTACTAATTGGAGAATTAATCACAATGTAAGAACTATTTAAATGTATTTTCTTGTACCTCTGACCAACTGTCCACTGTCCAAGCCAAAGGACACATTTCTTTGACACACGATTTCAGAACAGGGGGCTTTTCCCTGATGTTAAAGCATTCCTCGTCTTTCAAAGCAACTTGCTCGTCATTACCGGAGCTTCGGACACAAAGCACTGAACGAATCGAAATCCCCTTTCCACACGTCTTGGAACATTTCTGCCAAGGACCTCTCCACCAACTGAGAAAAAGGAAACAAATATTTAATTTAAAATGTATGAATGTGTTGCATGCGGCCACTTGCGGAAAAATGTTTCTAACTTCACGTTCATTCTGATTGGCTAAGTTTCTAACTTCCCGTGCATTCTGATTGGCTAACTCGGAGGTGAATATCAATATACTCACGTGGGCGGACATTGGTTTTCATTACAAGTTTTCTGTTTATCGTCGGGTCGGGGTGTTACTTTGCAATATTTGTCGTCTACTGGTGTTCCGCTTTCCTCAATACACTCTACTTCAGCGCGCGTGGTTCCTAAAACAAAATGAAAGACCGGCTTTTAATTTTCGGCGGTAATAAAATCATGCTAGAAAATCAAAATCGCTTTCTCTTTTACATTGGATGAGCCGAAAATGTGGAACGAGATTTAAAGCCAGTCACGAATTGTGTAAATGGCAAAAACCCAATTACTTTTGTCGCTAAGCTAAAAACCGCCGTTCAAGAAGTAGAATATTGCAACTTTCTTGCCTCGGCTATTTATTGTAACAGCGGGAAAGCACCACCAGAATTTCTACAGTTTCGTTCGCGCCCTCTATCCATCGAATGAAGTTAGGCTAGGCTTTAATTAAGCAAGTAGGTCTAGAGGTTAAAAGCAATTTTCCTAGCAAAACTCTCTTCCAGAATTTGACATTTCAACCTAAAATGTACAGTTCTAAATGTTGAATTAAGAAAATAACGAAAGGATTCAACGGACGACAGTGACGTTTCGCAATCCACAGTGAAATATGCTTGTGTTGTTGTCTCACCTACGCCACACGTTGCAGAGCAAGTTGACCAGTCTCCATATCGCCACCTGAAAACAAGTTTGGGTGTAATTGTCTGGTTCTTGGGGATTGTGTACTCGAACCTTATCCCAGGATTTTTGGTTTGGAACAAAAGCTGAGGAAAAAACAAGACGAAAACGCCATCAGGTAACAGATACAAACCCACTTGAAGAGCGTGCAAAGCTCAAATGAGCTAATCAGAGCACGAAGCCTTGAAAACCTGTTGTCTCCTGGTGCCTGATGTCAGATGACCTACTTCTTTAGATCGATTCAACATACCATAATGTGTATTTCATCTGTTGTCGGGCCTAGTGCTTCAAATGTTTCTTTGTTATGCTTCCGTTTGTAGTAGACCGCAGTACCGCCCGCTGTGTATTCGCCACTCTGCTGAATGTACCAGTCACCGTTCAGATACCATTTGCCGCTGGACGATCGCAGGGCTAAATAGTTAGAAGCACCATCTACTTCTTCAACTCGAATGTTTCTTGCACCCGCTGGGATGACTTTCGTCTCCACGTAGCCTGAAAAGAAAAATAATTGCAGAACTAATTTGAAATTCGGGATGTCGTCTTTATAGTTAAGTGAAACTAAACTTACCAGGGGCCATAATTCGCCCAAAGATATCTCGGACTGGAGAGGAAAAGAACTTGGGTTTTAATCAGCACCACTCAGGCCGAAGTCCAAAGGCACTACGACGGCAACGACTGCCACGAGATCGCCACAAACAATCGGTGAAATGAGCAAAAACAATGGCTATGCACGTTACGCACGTGCGTTTCACACTTTGATACACTTAATCGCTTTTCTCGTCCTGACAGCGACGTGAAATGATCAAATTCGAGAATATTAGGGGGCTTAAGCATACGCGTCTTTGAGACACGGACGGCAAACGGAAGTGAACTGTTTTACTTTTTAATTTGTCTTCACACAACCACATTTACATTGCCAAGTATCTTTTCACCATTAGAGATGATTAGTATAAGAATCTGGGAGACACCACTGTCCTAGCACGCGAAATGTTCTCTTCCGGTTGTCGTCCGCGTCTCAAAAACGCCGCGTGCTTTAGCTCCCTATTAGGCTGATTTAGCAACAGAACGGGAACGTCAGTGGCGACGGCGCGCGCAGAACAAACACCAATGAGAATTCAGAATAGAATAGACTCCACTCTTTTCTTCTCTATTCTAAATTCTCATTGGTAGTTTTGCCGCGCGCGACGTCGCCACTGACGTTCCCGTTCTGTTGCTAAATCAGCCTAATTATTATTCCTTTTGGAGGAAGCGAGCACCTGACGATAAATTTTCAAATTTTCAATTTTTTTGTCTAAACATCCACACCGTTCATAACAATTATCATACACACTTTCATTGCCGAACGACTTGGAGGAATCGCGAAATTATCTCAATAAGGGGAAATAATATTTTCAGACAATGTTCTCGTAGCCGTCGTCGTCCTTGTGTAAGCTTCGCACTATCGTCAGCACGGTAGCCTGATGCTGTACATATCACCTGGTTAAAAACGTCCAAAAAAAAACATATATACGCAGAAAAAGATATCCCAAAAGATATTTAATCACCAAGTCAGGGTCATTCGCATTTTTTCCAAGTTCCCTGACTCGACTCATCATTTTCGTGCCGAGCTTGAAATAAACCCTAAAGGATAAGAGTGTCTCACCATTGTAGTTTAACGGTCTAGTTCCCAAGGGTCCTCTATCATGGATAGCTCTGAGGTATAGCATCCGACATAATAAGCTTAGGTTCCTGTTAGAAGCACCCGAACTAATTACAGCTATCCCAGTACTAAGATATACTTATTCTCTGTGATTCATAATCCTACCTATTCCAGTCCTCTGGTCAAACGTTGACTTTACCGTTTCGCAGGCCGAACCATCCCCTCGACACACACCGCATTTGTCTTCTTTGGCGCTTGAATGAAGAACGTTGTCACACCCAACATGCTACAGAACAGAGCACAAAAGTACAGATAAACAACAAAGATGATGATTTCATATATTGTGAGTGGGTATTCATATCCTGAACGTGAAAGGAAACTATGAGCACTGCCAAAGAGCGTCAGCGGGGTATTATAGGCTAAATCATAGAAAAAGGTCTTACGTAAACAAAACTCCTCCAAAACAAGGTTTTGCAAAAGAACGGAGCGAAAGCGTCCGTATTTGTTTTGTTTCATAACTGGTCAAGCCTGAGCTACAGGATACAGTGCAATTATTCTCGGTTTTCACATGACGTCACGACCGCCATGTTGGTGCCCTAAACAAAGAAAAGGCGGCCATGTTGGTGCCCCGACCAAATCCTCCGGGAATTTAACTCTATTATTATGCAAACGCTTCCTTTTGTTTTCGTTGAAAAACATGGCTGTTGATCACGTGAGTGAAAACCAGCAATTGCTGAAGTCATTGTTTTACTGACACTTTGTCTCATTACTGTATCATAACAATTTGCCCATAGAAGGCAGCGTTCTAATAAAAATAAGGGACTTCAACTGTAATAATAAGCCTTTAATAAGCCTTATGTTTGCGGCACCTTCAATATTTGATGTTAAAATTCTGGGTTGATGTATATGGAGATAAATCTGTGACAAAATTCAATAATCAGTATTTCAATTAAAGTCGTCCAAATCATGGATGAATCAATCCCAAGCTGAATGGCAACAAGCGGATTATGCAAATGGCCATCACGGAAAGAGGCATAACGCAGAGAGGCATAACGCAAAAACTGAGCCATAACGCAAAGAGGCATAACGCAAATAGCCATAACGCATACAGCCATAACGCAAAAAGTCATAATGCAAAGAGGCCTAACGGAAATTGCCATAACGTAAAGAGGAATAGCGCAAAGAGGCATAACGCAGAAAGTCATAACGCAGAAAAGCATAACGCAAAAAAAAAAACATAACGCAAAATAGCGTTATGCAGCGTTATGCCTATTCGCGTTATGGCTATTTTCGTGATGCCTATTTGCGTGATGGCCATTTGCAGAATGGGCTTGTTGCCATTCAGCTCTGGATTGATGCATTCATGATTTGGACGATTTTATTTCAAATACTGATCATTGAATTTTGTCATAGATATACCTCCATAGATGTATTAAAATGCAATGGACATGCTTTATTTTAAAAAACTATAACTAAAGTCTTAGCATTTCCTAATTATTTCTAACAATAACGTTAAGGTAAAGGTTAGCATTATTATTAGCTTAGGGTAAATGCGGGGAACACTTTGTGACGTTAATTGTCTATTTGGAGACACGAGTGATATTAAGGTAAGAGCAAGGGGACACTTCGTGACGCTTATTGGATTTCGGGACATATAGGACATGCGCCAATGGAAAAACCTTAAATGACAATGACCACAACCAGGTTTTCTGAGCCCGCGAGACTGAACACCCCCAGCAAACCACTGTTTTAACGAAAACCGCTGGTCAGCAACCTGGTTCTGGTCATTGCTGTCGAAGGTCTTCCGCGCCAATAAGGCCAAAATTTGTAAACGAAGATTTCCCCATTGCGCTGTCGGATTTTGGGCGTTTGCTTTCCCACCTTTTAGTGCCGTTACTTAAATATGGCTGATGGAGAAGAAACACGAGCAATTAAATTGCCGTCAGAGTACAAACCTCGCATTTGCCGTTGATACACACATCGCGCTTTCCGAGCGTACAGGGCGTCCCATCATGCACTTGATCAGCAAGCTTCCTCGAGAAGTACAACCCAAAAAGACCCTTGGGCGTACAATGCAATTCACACGGAGAATCTGAATTTTATTAAAATAGAAAGAGCATGATCATATTATTAAATTGGGTGAGCTTAAGTTCTCCAGTCATTAATAATTCATAAGCCAAAAACAAAAAAAATCACTACCGTGAAGGAAGTTTTAACGTGGTGTCTTAATTAGCATAAAATTTCTGTAACTTTGATCCCAAATATCTCTTAAAATACTGATTCCTTTGAGAAGCAATATCAAACACTCGAAAGAGTGTTTCATCAGATATCCAACCACCTCGAAATGGGTTAAAAAAAGTTGGCCTTCGGCCTCGTTTTTCAACTCGCTTCTCGGTGTTTGGATATCCGACGAAACACTCCTTCTCGTGTTTGATATATTACATAAAAGGCGTCTCCGGTCACAGGGCTTTCTCGGCTAGAAACCAAATAGTTGCAGCTATACCAGCAACAAAAGGTGTGAATGTTATGGAAACCAACAACTGGAATTGTGAGAATTCTCGCTGGTCGTAGTGCACTCAAAGACGAAGTTAACCTTGTATAACTGCACCAGCTTTGTGCATTTATCCAGTCCTTGGGATATCATAGAAATGTAAAAATTTTATCATGGGAGTAAACTTTGACGGTAATTTCATATTTGGATTTTAATTCTGTCGTTTGGTTTTTTTCCAGCGTTTCAGGGTTTGATTTTACACTGGCAACATTTTATCTTTTTTCTCTACTAAAATTGAAAAGTATCTCAGTGATATATGGACAGCAGATTGCTCCTGACGGCGAAACTATGAAAACAGAAGCAAAACTGGTCGCAAGGGTCCAAAAAAAATTTATTTTTAACAATATTACCCGAAATTAAATATCTTTTTTGCCTTGCATGTTAAGTCATCCATAAACAATAGATCTGCCATTGGCTTTTTTTGTTTCTGCCACCGACATGGTTCATGGTTGCAATGATGTCACCCCTTATGGTCACTTGGTTGCATGACCAACACTAGAGAACACAACGAGATTATCAAGGAACAGGAGCCAAGCGAGTCAAGCAAGGGACAAGACGCTTCGCTCGGGCTACACCGAGACCTGGCTCCATCACTGAAAGGAGAAGATGGTTCGATCCTATTGTAAATCTTCGTGGTGATATCAACCATACCTTCCGAATAACGTGGTTTCCACTTCCAAAGCCTGTTGCTTATGCGTTTGTTATCAAACTTCGAACACTGTAATTCACGGAAATCTATGCTTCCTTCGGGGCAAGGCTGCCAGAAAGTCACATAGAAAAATATCAGTGACCGCAAAGTAATCATTATTCATGACGTTGACAAATGCCTTCGTTCACAGTTAAGACCTCAAAGAAATTCTTGCGGAAAGATTTATCAATATTAAATTTTCGACCAGTTCTTCAAGTTCCTGCACGAGAATTTGAAACGCGTGAAATTTTCTGATGCAATCCACTGTCATCCTAGCCATCCACAGCAACAGAAATCAAAAAGTAACATACTATTAATAAGTTGCATAAACAATCCGGCTGCATCAGTATTTTCGAGGGTTTCACGAATTTAAATTTAAGACGTTCAGTTTTTACTCTGTGAGCAGTTGGTTTCTCCTACGCTTCCAGAGAGAGAAACCACTGCGAGAGCAACCGTTTGATTTTCCATCGGGCATGTGTGACGTACGTCCCCACGTGATGCATATGACATCACTTCGTCTTATTTCGCCAGGAAAAATAAGGAATCACGACAAAGCAGGCTCGCCCAAATGCAGCAGTTACTTAGCTGAACGCACGCGCAAGCGCCAAAACAAGTTTACTAACTAGTTTTACCGGTTCAAATTTAATTTATTCGTCCTTAGCGCTCCCTCGCAATTGTTTCTCTCTCGGGAAGCGTAGGACAAACAAACTTCTCGCAGAGTGTCACTTTTTAGCATTCTGCATAGAAACATAGCGTCTTTTAATATAAACACTACAACCAATGAAACCAGCCAGGCGCTTATCAAGGGAAACCTCTATCTCCTTTCTCGAGTAAATTTATTTTTAGAAAAAAGGTTTTTCCCGCGAAAAGTATCATATTTCCCTTGACGCTGAGATAGCTCTGTTTTGATTGGCTTTTACAACAGTGTGCGTGCCGAATCTCCCAAGGGAGATTGGTTTTACAACAGTGGGCGTGCTATAAATACGTCTACTCGGGAAAAGATTGATTCCTCGGCCAAGTAAATGGGGGTGTTATACCTGAGTATTACAAAGCTTGTATTTCTTCCATTCACCTATGCAGTATTTCCCACCATGAGCTGGGCTGAAAGGCAAAAAAACTCTGAGTAAATTGTTAACGTCTAAGTAAGTTTAATTGCAACTGAAGGCTACAGCACTCGGCAAACAGGGAGCTTTAGCAACGACAACGGCGACGGCAACGAGAACGTCACAAATTTGCATATTTAGTGGGCAAAAACAATAGCTTTGAACGCCTTGCACGTGCGTTTTTCATTTTTGTCCATTTCTTTGCCGTCGTCAGCAAAGCAACAACGTGAAATTACCAAGTTTGAGGTGTTATGGAGAACGTCAGCACCTCGAGATAAATTTTCATTTTTCTCCCCTAAATTAAGCGCCGCTCGTAACGGTTTCATTCCTCATATTTGTCATATTAAAAGGTTTGGAATAGTCGCGAAGTGATCGCAATAACGTGAATTTATGTTTTTACATGACGTTCTCGTTGCCGTTCCCCTCAGCGTTGCTAAAGCTTTCTAACAACTTCGATCAGAAGCCCTTTGTTTCTCTGTTTTTTTCATACGATCAGAAGCCCTTCAGGATAATCCAGCCAGGTCCTCCACAGTTTGGGAGAGAATTGACAGACAATGGATCGCCTCCTATAATTTCTTTTGTGTACTCGTTTAATCTGCCTCATGGGTTATTCATATTTTCCTTGATTATATCGGCAGAGCTGGAGACATGTGCATTCTTGGTGCACAGTTTGTATAGGTTCTTCGGCTTCACAGATATTAACGCTCCTTATTCGAGAAGACAGAAAATTGACCATTTTCGGAGATCATTTCAAACCAAGCATTTTAAGGACCCTATAGGCCCATGGAGTTTGAGCCCACGATACTCCAGAACAAGCCAAGCCAACAAATCAGTGCTATGGACAATCATTGTCAATCGATGAGGAAAAGGTTGTGAGCTGCTTGGACGCCATATAGACGCACGAAACTCTTAACATGCGCCGCTGACTCGCTCCTATGACTTGCACAAGCGCTTGCTGTATAGGGATTATGCAAGAACAAAGGACAATAATCAAAGGTCGGAAAAACAGTATAATAGTATTCATTCCGCTTTGCTTGTAACCAAAAAATGCAAATAGACCCAACAACTTCGTAACTGTTTTGAAATGCTTGCGTACCGTGGATTATCACAGTGCCTCTCCATGAAAGAAACTCCTCCACCACAGGTCCGTGAACACTGGCTGTAATTTCTCCAGGGACCCCACCCTCCATCGACGCTGTTCGGAATCAATCCCTTCTCTATACAGTTTCCCTTGTAACACCACTAAACACACAATAAGTCATGGTTGACATGAAAGTAATTAACCAGTAATAGTAAACATATCAAATGGGTCAAAGTGCGCGAATCCATCTGTCTGATACTTTTTCTTAGTAAAATCTTTTTTTTAGTGCTCCGAGGTCATACATGGTTCGTGTTCAGGGGCCGAGCGCCTAGACGGCTAAACGGCTCCTTCGGTCCGACCTCGTCGAGCTGTGTCCTTAGCAGTTCACTCTCCGACTGCGAGAAAGGGCGATTAGCAGGTCAGATATTGATAAACCCGATTTTGCTCGTAATTTCTTGGTCCCGTTTCGAATGACTGCCCGTGGGTCACTGCCTGTGTTGATAACAGAGCATGAGCTGTACGTTTTGGATGGCTGGATTGACAGATGGTCGAAGAGGTAACATATAACAGATGGGGAGAATGTACAAAGAAAGAAACAGGGTTAAGTTGGTGTAAAAAGAGTTTCAAGGTCACCTTGCTGTCACCGCACTTTGTTCCATCAGCTGCTGGTTCCATCTTCGAATGACATGCTCTTCCAACTCGACACCAAAGCCGATTACAGATGTTCTGCAAAAGTTTTTAAAAAATGATTCCCACTCTGAGCAAAAAGTATTGAGCAATTAGACCTCTTCCTCTCTGTTTAGCTCTTAGGTTTCAAGTAATAATAGTTTTCATGACTTCGGTATTTTAGCGACCTTTTAAGAATGGGCCTCTGGAAGGCAAATCACGCAAACGTCCAATTTGGCAAAGACACCAATGCGATCTACCTTCACCATTATTCCGTGTCTCCAACTAATGAAAAAGTCGGTAAATGGGAACTCGTTAGTAATCCAGTTAGCTTTTACAATATTGTTGTTAATGAAGTTGTCTTGAAAATGCTAAAGTGAGGAAGTAGATGCTACAGTTAACCCTTACTTACCGTCATGCCGGTGCAGTGAGAAGACGCTGGTCCGTACTGCAGGCGACACTGATGTTCAGCGTCGTATATCACCCCTGGTAGCATTGTGGGAAAGTCGAAATCATGCTTTGCAGGCTCGTCATCCAGGCAATGCCCCCAGCCTTTGCTGAAATGATCGAGAGGCCACATCAAGTTTAAGAACCAGGAGAAAACATTTTCTATTATCCGAGAAAAAACAAAAAACGGGTAGGCTATACCTTCCAGTTTAAACCTGAGCTTTTCTGTGAAATAATTTGGGATTTGGAAGCGCAGCCCTCTTTAAACGGGATGAAGTGTCTCCTGGTTACATGATCGTTTCTTATGCAAAATTACTTCACTCTCTCAGCGTTTTCCTCTCTTCATTGTTGGAGATCATTTTATTATTATGGTTGGTTTCTTCGGTAATGGATTGCGCGTGGCAGCAAGATGGAGTAAACTACCGTTCTTTGACAGATTTGCATTTCACTTCGTGTAGTCACTGCGTAATCTTTTGACTTTTAACTGAACAGACCAACGGCGAAATTGAGTTAGTGTGCATGTCAAAAAGGCTGCTGAAAGAGACTGCGTTTATCACAAAGTATGCTTTTCTGCTACACTTGCGACTGCAGAAGGTGTTCTATATCACGGTTCACTTTTCACCTACATTGTGTGAAAGTGAGCAATTCTTAAGCACTGTCAGTTGATGCCAGTTGAGTCCCAGACGAATTGACTTGAAGCGGCGTTCGGGGAATAGCTTTCCTAGATAATTTTAAATTGCGTTCGAAGATGACTTTTTCCATAACAATACGAAGCAACGATGATGAAAGGTCAACTCTTATTTCACTTTTCAGATCTCCTCACACTACACTATTAAAATATAACTCACCTAAGGAATCGCCTAACATAGTTTCTGCTGCACGAAGACCATAACTGTTGCTGTCCAGAAGTTTCCATTCGAGGAGACATTAGAAAAGGTTTGTCCTGGCGCCATTTGCATTCATTCTCTTCACCATCATGCAGCATTCCAAAGCTAAAGTGAAACCAGAGGAAAAATGAACGAACAAAAAGATAACCCAAGGTAGAATGTCAACCGAGCACAGCTTAGAGATAGGTCCTTGGGGTGCCTGGCATGTCATGATGAGGAGAGACCCTTATGCCCAGAAACGCGAGTAATGGACCTCTTGTACGTTTTGTTTTCCCATTTCAGACCACGTGATGTTCCCAAGGGAATGTTCCTTCTGTTTTTTCATAAGTCATGCGTACATATGCACGTGCATAAGACGACATTTGGAAGAAACTGTTCCCTAGGGTAACATCACGTGGTCGGAAATGGGAAAACAAAACGTACAAGCTAAAGAGGTTCCTTAGATGCACGCCCAGGTTGATATCAAACACGAAGAATTTGCTTGCTTATTTGCAAACAATAGGGTCAGTATTGAGGTTGCGTTATTTTTAGGTTAGGGTAAATTCAGCTTTTTATCTTCTCTTGAGGCAGAATTACATTCTCGTCACCAGAGTCTCGGATTTTACGTCTGCAGGAGAACATGCGCCGTACGATTCTTATAGGCAAAAATTGGCTATTTGAACCTTACGGCGCCTGTTCATTCCTCGTGCTAACATGAATGCACCAATCAGAGACACTTTTTATTGTTCTTCACGAAAACCAATGAGAAAACAAGTTGTTTCAGGGTTCCCCAGAGCTCTTCTCTCCCTCAGTCATGCGCAAAAGAGAAGAGCTCTGAGGTCGAGATTGGCAGAATTACAGGGCCGCCACGCATCTCTCGGAACGACTCTCGGGATTGGTTCAGAAAACAATGGACTATGACGTAAATGACAATAGAGCTGAGTCCTAAAGGAATCCAATGAAATTAGAGGTTGTAAAGAGCTGCGCCCTAACTGAATTAAGGCCCAGTAATACGGGCAACATTTTTCGTGCAACTTGTCGCGCAACAATATTGCGTTGCAAGTTGAGATCGTTTGTTGCGCGTATTACCACCTTCTTGCGCAACGAATTTTCTGGTTGCAGAACGTAAAACCGACGACTACCTTTTGCAACATAAATTATCTTTCTTGTAGTGGCTACAAGGCGTATTATTTAAATGCTTGAATTTTACGATTCTTGAGATTTTTGAAAACTCTTGATGCTGTCGTTTCCATGAGCGTGTGTCTGATAATCAAAGGGTGCCAAAATGCTTATTAGCTTTTAGCTTGACCTCCCTTGCCACATTCATTCATTTAGTCGTTTTCGATAGCATTACATATACAGCCTCGTATAGCAAAATTATAAAAATTTATTAATTAGTTTTTTAAGTACATTTTAAATAGAAATGATTCTGTATCACAATTGAAACTGCGCCAGAATTGTTTGGAGCACCCTTGACACCGCATACGTTAATCGTGCCACTTAAGTATTTATCGCCGCAAAGATCAGAAGCGCTTTTAATCCTTTAACCTCGTTTAACTCAATAAGAGTCATCAGTTTTTCGATGTGAAGTCCGCCATACCGCAGACATCCACGTAATCATACTTTATAACTTAGCCGCAAAATTGGTGATAACGTTTTGCATTGATGACGTCACCTACATTCGAGCTAAATTCGGAAGTTCCGAGAAAGGAAATAGTTCCTTTCTGCGAACATTTGCTCAGAGAATAGCACGAAAACAATGAAATGTGTTTTTTAGATTGGCTCACATTTAAAGCCTTCTTGGGTGCACTGGAAGAAGAGAAGGCCGGTTGAATGGGTTCGAAATCACCTCATATATAATTTATCTTCTAAGAGAACGAAGCCAAGATAACATCAAAATGTTGAAGATTTTCGTTATCTCTGAGAAACAACCCAGTTCTTTATCTATTAAGTCTATTAAATAATCAATGCTAATAGGTATCGCCACATCTTTTGAATCCATCGTCGAGAGATGCCCAGGAATGTTGTTGCTGTTCAATTAAACGCCTCCATGCATGATTGGACATGGGCATAACTAAACTTTTATATTTACTTCCTTCAAATTTTTTACCCTTGGTAAAATCCAAGCAGAAATATGCCATGGGTTTGTAATTATTTATGTCTAACACTTGTCTTTTTTTAATGCTATCAGTGTTTAAAAAGGAGTAGTTTTAAGGTTAAGGTTAGATATTTAGCTCTACCCCGATAAGAGCGATTTTCTGTCCAGAAGGCGCCGAAGAGACGCTTTTATTTAGCCATTAAAAGTTTTTATATCTAATCAATAACTTACAGACCTGTTAATCAGCAAAGAAGCTATCTAGGTTTGTTTGCCCTAAAAACGGATAACAAGAGTCATTCATGCTGTCAGAAGAGCTTTGTAGTTTTTGACGCAATTAGCCAATATCAAAATACCATAATACTCTTTGTTCGTCCCTCCAAAATTTTGCATAAGCATTGTTTTTGTTTTGTCTTGGGATTTATAATGGTCCCAAGAGAAACTGGAAACAATGCTTATGTAAAATTTCGGAGGGACAAACAAAGAGTATTATGGAATTTTTGATATTGGCTAATAAAGATTCGTCCCTTGCTTCGGATTGAGCGAGACCATAGTTAGTAAAGGAACTAACTACTATTAACAAACTATGGTGAGACGTATGATTTGTTGGCAATGTGAAGAAAGATTTTTTTATCCAACAAAGTGAGACACGCGTTTCTTCCGTTCATACATTTGTGTGTACCATGCAGAAGTGAAATTAAGGATGGCAGTTTTGAAAAGCCAGTTTTCAAGAGCATCGCTCAAAGATTATATCAAGGACTGAAGACTTTCACTTACTTGTGGCCTATTTCGTGAGCTATCGTGTACGCCAAAGCTAAGCCGCTGTCCTCATTCACGTTACAACTCCTTCCTTTGGTGCAGAGTCCATTCACTTGAGAGAGACCTAACCAGGACATAAATATCAAGCATGTCAAGCATTAGTAGTTCCTCTAAATTCCTTCAAAGGGGTGTTTCTAGGAGGTATAAACTGAAGCTAGCCTTTAGGAAGAGGAAGTTTCTGAATGAATGATGAAAGGAATTTTGCGATTTTTGACGCCTTTTTTGCGTTATTAAGACTGGTGGCTGGCGTAAAGATATCCCTCCATCTTTTCGGCCATTTAGAGGCAAGAGCAACTTTCCGAGGGCTTACCCGCGTTAGAGCCTTTGATTGGCTCATTTGAATGTTGGCCTTTGTTGTGATTGGATAAGGTAATAACTGGTTTGACACTGCTCTATAGTACATTTCTGGACTTAAGTGTACCTTATGTTGGTGTCGGTTCATAAGCTAGCCAAAGTTTTGGAATTATTAAATGCTCGGTTTTGGAAAAAAAAAAAAGACA